>NC_134357.1:321612299-321875744 GCF_048569485.1 Anomaloglossus baeobatrachus
CTAAGCGGCCTTGCTTAGAATCTTTCCCGACTTCATCAAGGGTCTCAGCTTGAGGACTCTATAGAGGACGAGGCGGAGGTCGCAACCCAGGACTCTGTCCGGACGTGGCTCTCAAGGCTTCAGAGATGCTGTCCAGAAGCACAGGGCTTTCCCGGACAAGCGTTTTTACTAAACGCCTTATAACACACGTTGTCCCTTCCCCTCTAACGTTGTTAAGGGTTGGACTCAGTGTCCCAAGGTGCCCCTCCAGTCTCTTGACTGGCGGCTAGATCAGTAGTAGCAGTGGCTGACGGTTCAACGCTCAAGAATGCCACGGACAGGCAGAGCTCCTAATGAGATCCATCTATGAACCCATAGGCGCGTCCGTTGCCCCAGCCTTTGCAGCAGTGTGGGCACTCCAGGCTATCTCAGCTGCTCGGTCTGAGATTAATGCGGTCATACTCTGCTCCGCAATTAGCGTCTTTGACGTCTCAGGCGTCGGTATTTTCATCCTCCGCCGTGCATGCTGTCCTGGACTCGGCTAGCCGTACAGCGGTAGCATCCGCCACTCCGGTGGCAGTCCGCAGGGCCATGTGGCTACGCGAATGGAAGGCAGATTCTGCTTCCAAGAAGCTCTTGTCCGGTTTGTTTTTTTCTGGCGACCGATTGTTTGGCGAACAATTGGATGAAACGATTGAGCAGTCCAAAGGAAAGGTCTCGTGCTTACCCAGCCCAAACCAAAGAGACCTCAGCACCCTCAGCTAGGTCCCAATCCTCATCGTCCAACAGGCCACAGAAGAGCCAGAGAACCTCTTCTGCATGGCGGTCCAGGTCAGGGGAGCGGTCCCCACATGTCCAAGACCGATGGATGAGACATTCTGTCTTACGGTTACAGGATAGAGCTCAGTTCTCGTCCTCCGACTCGCTTCTTCAGAGCATCTCCGCCCCCCGAGCGAGCCGATGCACGTTTTCAGGCGGTGAACACTCCGACGGCAGGAGGAGTTGCGATCCCCGTTCCCCTTCAAGAACGTAGTCGTGGTTTTTACTCCAGCTTGTTCGTGGTACCAAGATAGGACGGATCACTCCGCCCCGTTCTGGACTTCACACTGCTCAACAGACAGAGAACCTGACGGTTCCGGATGGAATCTCTCCGCTTTGTCATCGCCTCGATGGCCCAAGGAGACTTCCTAGCATCAATCGACATCAGGGATGCTTATCTCCATGTGCCGATTGCACCAGAGCATCAACGCTTCTTGCGTTTCGCCATCAGGCGAGTCTTCACCAAAGTCTTGGCAACAGTGGTGCCGGCCCTACACTCTCATGCCTCGTGATGGAGTTTCATACTCTCTCAGCAATAGTGAAGCTTCCGCTGCATAAACAGCGCTCACTACAGACAGGGGTGCACTCTCTCCTTCGGACCCAGTCACACCCCTTAAGGCGCCTCACACACTTCCTAAGGAAGATGGTGGCAGCAATGGAGGCAGTTCCCTTGCGCAGATTCGTCTGCGTCCGCTTCTGTCGGACACCGCAAATGGGACAGGAGGTCGACGTCCCTAAACAAGAACGCCTCTATTTCCCTTGCAAATCTTTCCGGCCCCAGCCGGGGCTGTGGTCACGACGGACGCGAGTCTGTCAGGGTGGGGAGCGGTCTTCCTCCGCCACAGGACTCAGGGAACCTGGACTCCGACAGAGTCTTCCCTTCAGATCAATGTTCTGGAGATAAGGGCAGTGTCTCTAGCCCTAAAGGCGTTCCAGCGGTGGCTGGAAGGCAGGCAGATCCGAATTCAGTCGGACAACGCCACGGCGGTTGCGTACATCAACCACCAGGGCGGCACACGCAGTCGTCAAGCCTTCCGAGAAGTTCGGCGGACTCTACTGTGGGCGGAAGCCACAGCCTCCGCCACCTCCGCAGTTCACTTCCCGGGCGTAGAAAACTGAGAAGCAGATTTCTCAGTCGCCAGGGCATGGAACCAGGGGAATGGTCTCTTCACCCGGACGTGTTTCTAGAGATCTGTTGCCGCTGGGGAACACCGGACGTCGATCTAATGGCGTCTCGGCACAACAACAAAGTCCCGGCATTCATGGCTCGGTCCAAGGATCACAGAGCTCGGGCGGCAGGCATGTTAGTTCAGGACTGGTCGCAGTTTCGACTTATGTATTTCCTCCTCTGGCTCTACTGCCCAGAGGGTTACGCAAGATCAGGTCAGACTACCGCCGCACCATCCTCGTCGCTCCAGACTAGCCAAGGAGATCGTGGTACCCGGATCTGTGACACCTCACGGTGGGTCAACCGTAGGCACTCCCAGACCGACCAGACTTGCTGTCTCAAGGGCCTTTTTTCCATCTGAATACTGCGGCCCTCATCCTGATGGTGTGGCCATTGAGCCCTGGCCCCTAGCGTCATCAGGGTTATCTCAAGATGTCATCGCCACCATGAGACAGCCAAGGAAACAACGTCCGCCGAGATTTAGCCCAGGACTTGGAGGATCTTCTTATCCTGGTGCTCTGATCAGGGTTTTACTCCCTGGCCGTTTGCCTTGTCCACTTTTCCTTCTTTCTTTCACTTCAATCCAGAATGGACAAGGGCTTGTCTCGGCTCTCTCAAGGGACAAGTATCGGCGCTTCCGTGTTTTTTCAAAAGCGTCTAGCCAGGCTTCCGCAGGTCCGCACGTTCCTGCAGGGGGGTTGACCACATAGTCCCATATTACGAGCGTCCGTTCGCACCCTGGGATCTTAACAGGGTGCTGACGACTCTTCAGAAGCCATCTTTCGAGCCGATGCGGGAGGTCTCTCTATCTCGCCCTTCGCAGAAGGTGGCCTTCCTAGTGGCAGTCACATCACTCAGGAGAGTGTCTGAGCTAGCAGCGCTATCATGCAGAGCCCCCTTACTGGTGTTTCACCAGGATAAGGGGTTCTGCGTCCGGTCCCGGACTTTCTCCCTAAGGTATCCCCGTTTCATCTCAAGCAGGATATCTTCTTACCCTTGGGCCCTCATCCAGTTCACCAATGTGAAAAGGATTTGCATTTATTAGATCTGGTGAGAGCACTCCGGCTCTACATTTCTCGCACGGCGCCCCGGCGCCGGTCGGATGCGCTCTTTGTCCTCGTCGCGGGCCAGAGTAAGGGATTTCAGGTTTTCAAGTCAACCTTGGCTCCGTGGATCAAGGAACCGATTCTTGAAGCCTACCATTCTTGTGGGCTTCCAATTCCTGCAGGGCTGTAAGCCCATTCTACCAGAGCCGTAGATGCTTCCTGGGCATTGCGACACCAGGCTACGGCTCAGCAGGTGTGTCAGGCGGCTACCTGGTCGAGTCTGCACACTTTCACGAAAAACTATCAGGTACATGCCTCTGCTTCGGCAGATGCCAGCCTAGGTAGGCGACTCCTTCAGGCGGCAGTTGCCCACCTATAAGAGGGGGCCGTTTTCAGCTCTTTTTATCGAGGTATTCTTTTACCCACCCAGGGATTGCTTTTGGACATCCCAATTGTCTGGGTCTCCCAATGGAGCGACAAAGAAGAAGGGAATTTTGTTTACTTACCGTAAATTCCTTTTCTTCTAGCTCCTATTGGGAGACCCAGCACCCGCCCCTGTTCCCTTCGGGCTGTTGTTCTTTGTGTACACATGTTGTTCATGTTGAATTGTTCTTTTGGTTCATGGTTTCAGTTCTCCGAACATCCTTCGGATTGAATTTACCTTAGACCAATTTATAAGTTTCCTCCTTCCTGCTTTTGCACCAAAACTGATGAGCCCGTGATGCACGGGAGGGTGTATAGCAGAGGGGAGGGGTTACACTTTTTAAAGTGTAATACTTTGTGTGGCCTCCGGAGGCAGAAGCTATACACCCAATTGTCTGGGTCTCCCAATAGGAGCTAGAAGAGAAGGAATTTACGGTAAGTAAACAAAATTCCCTTCTTTTCCCTACATTCTAACCCCTCCCACTCTGGGCTAATCCCAACTTTAACTGTCTCGGACCATACCCACTGTCTGCTGCTGGGCAGAACTCAACTCCCTAACAGGACAGTGCACGACATTATACAAAAACATTACTACCCATCACAGTTCACATGGCACATTATGTACAATGATGCAAGACATAATTCACATGACATTATAATAACGTGATTGGTGTCTTCAGGGAAAGGAACACAACAGGAACCAGTTCACATCCTTACATTGACACTGGTGGAAAGGTGCCTGCATCGGAGGCGAGAGTGTTATTATTTTACCATGGGACAATATAGTCATCGAGTGGGTGTTGTCAGAGTAGTGGACAACCCCTTTAAACATTCATATTTTTTAACAATTTTTTTGCATGAATATACCTCATCTGCTGCAGCAGCAGTTCCAAAGATTTATGTTGTAGAAGATACATTACCAAAATATGAGTTGCTATCAGATTTAGGCCAAGTTCTGATGGCCACTGTAATAATTGGGCCAGTCATTCTGCAAACTGTGGATGTGATTGGATCGCTGGTGGACACAGACAGAAGGATGCTCCTGTGCAAGAACAGTAGGCCTTTTGCAGCCCAATAACTCTTCATAATGCACAATTCCACATGTTTTGGAGGTGACAATGGGCCCCCCTGTGCGACAGCACAGTTCGCACAAATGATATGTCCGCCCCTGGATTGGATCCTTGTGCAGCTTTGTATGTTCTTCTGCATTGCGGACTGGTTCTGCAGCTACCTGCAATTATGTGCACTTTTCTCATCCGTGGCCCTTATACTTATAGTAAATCACTCATGTGCATTAGTGCAAACAGACTAAAAATACGCTGAACCCAGCCTTAGTAGTGTTAACTTCTATCGAGATGTGTTATGGGTCTGCAGGGGGAGAAGGCGAGAGGGATCAGCTATATCTATCATCCAGGGTTGACGACGTGATCAATTCTGGGGTATCTGCCCTGAGCTTTATGACGGAGGTGTTATTCTTCATTATGATCCTGCTCTAGAAGAAATAAAAAGAGATAAACAAATAAAACTTACCGTATATGATAAAAACCCTTTAGTCTCAGTCAGTCTTCCTTTTTTATGCCAAACAGCAGCCTGAGACCAAGTTATGTACTACCGGTAGCACAACTGCATTATCAGCTATGTGGCTGTGTATGATCTGGGGGACAATATTTAGCTGCAGATTTCTTTCCCTGACTCAGAATAGTGGTTTTCCAAGGCCAAGCAGTCTCAAATGAATTCTAGATCAGAGCCACTACTCATTGAGGGTTCCTTGTAGTCATAGTTGAATTTCCAGGTTGTGGGTGAGAAGTCTTCATTTCGGATTAGATTCCTGTTCTGTTTTGTCCCTACAGATTGCAAAAAACATCAGCTATCCCTGTCCTGTGTGTAATCGTGTGTACACCATGCAGAAACGGTTGACGCAGCACTTGAAGACACACAGCACTGAGAAACCACACATGTGCGACAAGGTACGTTACACGTAACTGCCGAATTATTAGTAAGAGCTATTTTTCAGATTTTAGGATGCACCATACGATACACCCCAGATTTAGATAGCAGAAAATAGGAAAACATACCTAATTAAAACTTTCCTCTTTCTGAAACTGTAAAGCAGTAGAGAGGTCAATATTATTAATTTAGTGCAGTAGGATAGACAAGGGAGACAATTGATCTATTGTTAGTGTTTCACTGTAGCATTTGTATTCTACACATATAGCATTACACATGCACCTGATGTGCACACTCTGCAGCACACACATATGCACAACATTACTGCATGCACAGCTTTAAGCTTTACTGCTGACACAGGTCTGCTTTATGTGCATGCACTCACAGTACACACATCTTTGCTACACATATGCAGCTTTGCTACACACACGCAGTTCTGATGCACAAATGCAGTTCAGATTCAGCTACATTAGCCCAAAAACAACTTAGCTACATGGGCCCACAGGCACCTCATCAACACGGGCCCACAGGCAGTTCAGCAACACGGGCCCAAAGGCAGCTAAGCAACACTGGCCCACAGGTACCTCAGCAACACGGGTCCACAGGCACCTCATCAACACGGGCTCACAGGCAGCTAAGCAACACTGGCCCACAGGTACCTCAGCAACACGGGTCCACAGGCACCTCATCAACACGGGCCCACAGGCAGTTCAGCAACACGGGCCCAAAGGCAGCTAAGCAACACTGGCCCACAGGTACCTCAGCAACACGGGTCCACAGGCACCTCATCAACACGGGCCCACAGGCAGCTAAGCAACACTGGCCCACAGGTACCTCAGCAACACGGGTCCACAGGCACCTCATCAACACGGGCCCACAGGCAGTTCAGCAACACGGGCCCAAAGGCAGCTAAGCAACACTGGCCCACAGGTACCTCAGCAACACGGGTCCACAGGCACCTCATCAACACGGGCCCACAGGCAGCTAACCAACACTGGCCCACAGGTATCTCAGCAACACGGGTCCACAGGCACCTCATCAACACGGGCCCACAGGCAGTTCAGCAACACGGGCCCAAAGGCAGCTAAGCAACACTGGCCCACAGGTACCTCAGCAACACGGGTCCACAGGCACCTCATCAACACGGGCCCACAGGCAGCTAAGCAACACTGGCCCACAGGTACCTCAGCAACACGGGTCCACAGGCACCTCATCAACACGGGCCCACAGGCAGTTCAGCAACACGGGCCCAAAGGCAGCTAAGCAACACTGGCCCACAGGTACGACAGCAACACGCGTCCACAGGCACCTCATCAACACGGGCCCACAGGCAGTTCAGCAACACGGGCCCAAAGGCAGCTAAGCAACACTGGCCCACAGGTACCTCAGCAACACGGGTCCACAGGCACCTCATCAACACGGGCCCACAGGCAGCTAAGCAACTCTGGCCCACAGGTACCTCAGCAACACGGGTCCACAGGCACCTCATCAACACGGGCCCACAGGCAGCTAAGCAACACTGGCCCACAGGTACCTCAGCAACACGGGCCAGTAACAGCTCAGCTACACGTGATCACCGACATTTCAGCTACATGAGCACACGGACAGCTCAACTACATATGCACACACATGGCTCATTGTCTTCCAACCTCACTTGTGACGCTTGTCTTCTTGCAGTGCGGTAAAGCCTTTAAAAAGCGGTATACATTTAAGAATCATCTTCTGACTCACCTGCACTGCGTGGAAGAAAACAGGTAATTATATGATTGTGACCTCTCCGCAAGTGAATGATTTAAATGATTTCATGCTTTTTTAATAGAGATATTTAAAGATGTATAGATATCTCTGTATCCATCCATATTCTATTGTAATACCCCAGTATTCATACATAAGCTGTTGCAATATGAAGTCTATTTTGTTACTATAATACCGCTTTTATTATCGCAGTTACACACAAAAGGCTCGCTCTGTGGTTTTCTGAATGTGCCGTACAGCGGAGCATAAACAACAGCTGGAGATACCGGATGTCTAAGCACACTTGGTCTTATGAGCGGCTTAATATATCCACACCACCTCATATTCTGTGCATATTCTAAATCGTACAATTACACATTAGTCCTAAAAATAAAAATGTTGGGTAGAAGGTTTAATGCTTTCTCTTCAACATTTGACTTGCTTTTCTTATCAGGAAGTCAGAAAAAAATGTGTGTTGTGAACATGCAAAAATATTTCTTTGTATCTTAAAAAAGCCGTTCCCATAAAAATCATTGGCCTAGATTGGTTCTGTAAAGGTTGCATGACCCCTATCCACCTTAGGATAAAGGCTTAAAGGGAATCTGTCAGCAGGTTTTTACTATGTAAGCTGAAGCCAGAATGCTGCAAGGGTTAACTATTAGTCCAACATCCACAGTAGATTAAAAAACTACTTTAATGAAAAAAATAATATAAAACAACATCAAATGTCAAGACCTTGATGTGTTTCAAGCAACAGTGTGCTCTTAATCATGACCAAAATGCATTTCAATGGGATTATAGAGCTCATGAATATAGAGGACTACCTGGCAGTAGATTTACTAGTCCCCCAATGATAATCATCTGGTGGTAAAATAGTGGTTTTATCAAGGGTACAGTAAGCAGGCCAGTAAGTGACACCACTGGAATCAGTGTCTCTGTCCCTACATTATGCAGTTCTCAGATCAAATAGCAAAAACCTGGTGACCAATTCCCTTGGATAGTGAAATGGAATTTTTTACTAGTTCCTAATTTATTTCTAGTTAACTGCATTCTAGGTTCCCAGGTAATATACTATTCGGTTCAGGTATATCTTTCTATTTATGTTTTGCTTGGGTCTGAAAGAAATCGCGGCTTATATATAAGAAAATGTACTGGCGCCAGTGTGTAGTATCCCACCGCAACCACTCATCATTTAGCTTTTATTGCTGCGCGGACCCTAGATTGATGAAAGCTAATTAAAGCTTGATTGCTCTTTCTTCGTTAATAGCCCTCAGTATTCCATGTTATTCGCTCTGGCGTTGCACATGCTGCTACCTTCTGTAAACTATTAACACTTAATATGCCGCCATTAATAGCGTCTTGATTCTTACCTCCCACTCTGATTAGTCGGCGCTCTCATACCGGTCTCTCCAGTTACTGTTTTTCAGTAATGTGCTTCATGTGATTTTCCTTTATACTTCCACTTGTAATGTGTTCTGCCCCGCCATTGGAAGCCGCATTATTATTTGGTGTTCTGGTATTTTTATTTTGGCCCGGCCTTTATAGCATGAGGTCACTGTTATCGATTTGTGTATTTTGTCGTAGCCTTTATTAATGTAATTTTTGAGATGTGGCCGTTTCTTCCTGTGGATCATTAACTACTTTATAATTAAATGGATCAGCCTTTAAATATTTAGCTGTATTAAATGCATTGATTTCCCGTCTCCAGGCTGTACATTTATCCGATTCATTTGACATCTTCCTCATGTGCACATAACCTTGGATTCAGTTATTCTTAATATATATTGACCATATTTCAGTGCCTGTTTATGCATTCATTTTCATGGGTGTTAATGTTGGATTTTATTGATCTCCATGTTGGTTTTGCTGCCCATGTCATATCATTTTTCGATTTTGATTTTCTGCTGATTATTAATTTATGATAGGGACTGTATCATAAGATAATGGCTTATTACTTAAAGGGATTGTCTATAACTTTTACATTAATGGCTAATGCTATATCTGATCGGTGGGTATGCGACCCCCAACACTCCCCGCCAATTTTTCTGTTCCCAGCGCAGTTCGGTCAGCTGTATAGTGGCTACGACCGGGTTCTGCACATCTGCCCCTTACTGATTTCAATAAGGGAGTGGATAGGCAGTACCTGGCCATGACCATTATACTGCGGATCTGTGCTGTGCAGCTATGCACCTGAGCACTTCCAGCTGGCGCTAGGGACTGATGATTGGCGGACCCCCACTGATCTGATATTGGTGATCTATCCTAAGGATGGGATATCAATTAAATAAACCTTGACAACCCCTTCTAATCAGGATTGTGTTAAATGTGTTCTTGGCAATTTGTATTATTTGTTGTGTTAATATCTCTCCTTTTGGTGCTGGCATGGTATTTTTTTTTCATATCACAATCTGTATAAAAAAATATAACATATAGAAAGCTTGTCATTTTTACACTGGCCACTAGGGCCACTTTACATTATAACTTCTGTTCTCCACAAAACACTTTTCAGCAGTGTTATTATCATCACAGGCAGGATTACAGTTATAGGTACAACAACTATATAAATGTCATGAAACAAAATCCACCAACCACTATAGGGGACAGCACAGATGGCCCAGCTCCCCCTTCCCTTCACAATGACCTTTGTACACGTTCATTACCTGCTTCAGTACAAAATATAGGGTCAGAGGAAATCCACATGTACATTAGCGTAAATAGATTTAAACAAGAAGCTTTAAGCGGGCTTTACATGCTATGATATATTTAACGAGATGTGGGCGGGGTCACGTCGTACGTGACGCACATCCGGCATCGTTAGTGATATTGTAGCATGTGACAGCTATGAACGAGCAGAAATACTCACCTTCTCGTTCATCGCTGACACATCGCTCATTTTCTAAAAATCGAACGTCCAGTTGTGCATTGTTCCCGAGGCAGCACACATCGCTACGTGTGACACCCCGAGAACGATGAACACAGCTTACCTGCGTCCCGCCAGCAATGCTGAAGGAAGGAGGTGGGTGGGATGTTATGTCCCGCTCATCTTCGCCCCTCCGCTTTTATTGGCCGGCCGCTGTGTGACGTCGCTGTGACGCCAAACGTCCCTCCCCCTTCAGGAAGTGGATGTTCGCCGCCCACAGCGAGGTCGTATGGAAGGTAAGTATGTAAGATGGGGGGTTACAGCATTGTGCGACATGGGCAAGAAATTGCCCGTGCCTCACAAACGATGGGGGCGGGTGCACAATTAGTTGTAACGTGTAAAGCAGGCTTAAGTTTAAGAAAAGAGTGGGAAAATTGCTAGATTACAAAAAAATTTTAAAAACACAGATTGGGATATGAATATTGATGAGCAGACTCGCAGATAACCGGGATTGGCTGAGCCCGGTGATCCAGTTTCTAAAATCCGGTTCCGGGCCAGATTCTGGTTCTCATATAAGTTTAATGGATGCGACAGTTCCAGGGCGGCTGTAGGCTGCTATTCTTAGTCGGGGGGGTCCCAATAACCATGGGACTTACCAGGCTGAGAATACCAGCTCGCAGCTGTAGGGCTGCATCATGGCTGGGTATCAAAATTGGGGGGACCGCACGCCGTTTTTTTAAAAAATTTTAAATAATAAAAAAAGAAAAAAAAAAAGCATCCATGCGGTTCCTCTTATTTTGATACACAGCCAAGATAGGCGCATGGCTGGGGGCTGCAGCCTATAGCTTTAGGCTTTATCTGTGCTGGGTATCATAATATGGGGGGACCCTGCACCAATTCTTTTATTTATTTTTTTTACCACGATATTGACCCGCAGACAGTTGCACTGCTTTCCCTGCCCACCGGTTGTCCTGGCGCCTTTGATTGGTTGCAGTCAGATGTGCCCCCAGCCTGTGCTACAGCGTCTAACTACAACCAATCACAGACGCCAGGACTTTTGGTAGGTGAGAAAAGCAGTGCATATGGATGAGCAATGATGAGCGGCTCAGGAAGTGAAGGAGAGGCCACTGGAGCAGTGTACAGCCGCGATGGAGCCTCGGTAAGTATGAAGCGCTCGCTTCATTCTTATTTTTCTTTATTTTTCCTTTATTTTTTTTTAATTTCCTGAGTGTCAAATCCGGATCAATATCTGGAATCCCGAGCCTGGGTCCAGAACCTGGGCACCTTTGAAATCGCGCGGATCCGGACTTTTACAGTCCGGGTCTGCCCATCACTAGATAAGAAACATAAAAAACCCCCACTAAAATGAAAAAACTAATTTCAATAATGGGTTATTTGCTGATGATGTACAGTTATGACCGAAAGTGTTGACACCCTTGAAATTGTTCCAGAATATGAAGAATCTCTCCCAGAGAATTACACATGTTATGTTATATACATGTTTATTTCTTTTGTCTGTATTGGACACACACACAAAAAAAAAGAGGCAAAAAGGGCAAATTGGACATCATTTCACTCAAAACTGAAAAAGTAGACTGGATAAAAAAACAACTTTGTTTCAAGCATGTGATGCTCATTCAAACTCATCTGTTGCAAGAAAGACGTGTGGGCAATATGAAAATCATACCTGAAACCAGATAAAAAGAGGAGAAATGTTTGCTTTGTGTGCCACAATAAGAATGGTGAACATAAAGAGGAGAACTGTCTGAGGGCTTGAGAATGAAAATTGTTGAAATATATCAACCATCTCAAGGTTAAAAGTGCATCTCCAGAGATCTTCTTGTTCTCAGACATCTTCTTTGTCCATGGTGGGCAACAATGAAAAAATTTACCACCCATGGCACTGTAGCTAACCTCGATGGTCGTGTATGGCAGAGAAAACTTGATGCAATGTTGCAATACAGGATAGTCCAGATGGTGGATAAGCAGCCCCAATCAAGTTCCAAAGAAATTCCAGCTGTCCTGCAGGCTCAGGGTGCATCAGTGTCAGCGTGAACTTTCCGTCAACATTTGAATGTAAGTAATTAAATGCAATGGCAGGAGATCCAGTAGGACCCCACTGCTGACACAGACATTAAAAAAGTTAGATTGCAGATTGTGAGGAAGCTGAAATAATTCTTGGAAAGCGTCTTGTGGACAGATGAGACCAAGATTGAGCTTGTTGGTAAAGCACATCATTTTACTGTTTACCGTAAACGGAATGAGGCCTGCAAAGAAAAGAACACAGTAACTACAGTCAAATATGGTGGAGGTTGAAAGATGTTTTGGGGTTGTGTTACTGCCTCTGGCACTGGGTGCCTTGATGTACTGCCCTGTGCGAGCAGCCGAGCTGTTACTGCTCGGATCCGGATCCACGGTGGCTTGAGGGGTCTCCGGACCCAGGGATCGCGCGGCCACTCGAATAAATGAAAGGGGGGGAGATACTGTATATACAGGGTTTTTTGGAAAGTTTGTGATGCCACCCACGGTGCGTGGTAATGTGAGGTACCACCGCTGCCGTTGGGGAGCCCGATGACGATGGTGTGGCAGCTTGATGTTTAACCCTTCCGTGGGTAGGGGGTTTGTGTCCCGGGGGCCCGTTGATGGTTGGGATGGTGTTTGGGTGCCGTGGAGGGATAGGAACAGGGGTCTTCAATGTACTCACTCAGTCCTGGAATGACTACACCGACAGCTTGTAAACCAGAATTCTGAGCACCACTGCAGCCTGCGGGGAGCATGCTTGGATCCGTGCCCTTGGTGTTGCTGTTAGCCTGTGGCCCTGTCCTTGGCACCTTCGTCTCTATTGGACCCGTTGGTATAAAACTCTTCGGGTCCCGCTCACCCGTATGGCTAACGGAGTGAGCTTGCTCTCAGGGTTCACACGTATGATTTCTTTGGACTGTATTGGGAAAGTCCTATCCCATTGGTGCGCTAGTACCCCGATTTTGGAGCGGGTTGGGGATGACACTTGAAGTCTTCACCCCTGTCGGGTAAATTATCAGAACGCATAAAGCTACTTTCCGGCCTGGGGTCTACGTACCCCGTCATGCCCTGGCCACTGCCCGGCGATAGCTCAAGGCTGCCGGCTGCCCTCCTCGGCAGTCCGTGCCCCTTGACACTGTCCCCTGTGACCAGGTTCCAGCTCCTACCAAGCCCAGACCAACGTCTGCCACCTAGTACTCAGGAGCCCTGCTCCGTGACCTCTCCCTCTGAGAGTCACTTCACCTCCTTCACTCTCCACTGTCTCACTTCGACTCCACTGCTCAACTGTCACTTTCCTCACTCTCCCTCACCAACCCCCATGTGGGCGGCCATATTCCCTTCAGGCCCCCCAATGGTGTGTCTCGTAGTCTCAAGTGGGAAGTGTTCCTAGGATTTTAATTGGCTAAGCTGTTAGCAACACCAAAGGACCAGGATCCGTAACCAAGGAGGGTGGATACTGTGCAGAAGGGCAGATTGCACAATACCCTGTGATGACCTGATAGGCCAGGGCGTCACATTGACTGTATGCATGGCATCATTAAATCTGAAGATTACCAAAAGGTTCTGGGTCGCAATGTAGTGCCCAGTGTCAGAAAGCTGGGTTTGCATCCTAGGTCGTGGGTCTTCCAGCAGGACAGTGACCCCAATTATACTTCAAGAAGCACCATAAATGGATGGAAACAAAGCACTGGAAAGTTCTGAAGTTGCCAGCATTGAGTTTGCATCTAATTCCAATTGAACACCTATGGAGAGATCTTAAAATCGCTGTTGGGGGAAGGCACCCTTCAAATATGAGCGTCCTGGAGTAGTTTGCAAAATTCCAGCTGAGAGGTGTAAGAAGCTTGATGATAGTTATAGGAAGTGATTGATTGCAGTTATTTATTCCACAGGGTGTACAACAAATTATTAAGTTGAGGGGGCCAACAATTTTGTATTGCCCATTTTTGGAGTTTTGTGTGAAATTACCATATTTTTTGTTTTATAAGACGCATCCAAAATTTAGAGATAAAAAAGGTAAAATAAAATGGGGTCCATCTTATACTCTGGTGTTGTCTTTCCAGAGGGGGGCGGCAGCGGTGGTAGAATGGGGTCACAGGAGGCAAAGGCTGTACTTGCAGTGGCGGCGGGTCAGTGCTCGCATTAGCAGGTCAGTGCTGGCAGCGGAAGCTGCGGTGGTTGTGTGGTGGAGCAGGCCGGTGCGGCGAGTGTCCCAGATGCTCTGTCAACGGTCCGGGCTTCAAAGAAATGGCGCCTGGAGCGGCTTGTGTGCAGATGGAGCTCTCATCCAAGAGCTCCATCATTTGAAGTCCGGATCATGGACAGACCATCTGGGACATCCGCCGCACAAACACTGCAGCCAGCCCCAGCCGGCCGCCCGCACAGAGTGGCAGCCAGCAGGCCACCCGCTGGCACAGAGAGGCAGCCGGTCACACACACCGACAGGCACCCGACAGCCATTAGACAGCCCCCACCAATTCTCCACCTCCCAGTAAGCTATATTCGGATTTTAAGATGCACCCCTCATTTTCCTCCCAAATTTTTGGAGGAAAAGTGTGCCTTATAATCCAAAAGATATGATATGTCAAGTTTGCCTTTCTTCTGTTTTCGTTTTTTTTTTGTTTTATTTTGTGTGTGTTGTTCCAGTACACACAAAGGAAACAAAAAAATGTATAGCAAAATATCTAATTGCAACACTTTTCTAGGAGAAATACTTTAGTTTCTGGAACAATTTCAAGGGTGCCAACGCTTTTGACCACGACTATATTACCTTCAAAGATTTTCTGGTACAGGTATCTGTTATCTTTCGCAGAGAATCGGTACAGTACTGTTTGGTTTGTACTAGGCAGTATTTTTTGCTCCTTTTTTTTTATATATTATATATATATATATATATATATATATATATATATATATATATATATATATATATATATATATATATATATATATATATATATATTATACTTTTTTTTTTTTTTTTTTTTTAACTTGTTTTATTATATTTTCCTGACAAAAGAACTTTCAATGTAAGGCTTTTTTTTTTACTCTACATTTTACAAGTTAAAACCACAGACTCAGAGCTGCCTGTGACTAATGTCACCACTGGAGGCTAAGGCCGTGCAGAGGGCACCAAGAGATCACATGATCTTTCTTGTAACAAGCCGAGCTCCTGTATGGTCCTTATTTGACCAAGGCATATGTCGAACTTTAGTATATAGTATAAGTGATTACAAAAATGTGTTTTTCTAAGATCTGCAAAAATTGTGAGGTTTGTTAGATAGAATGTAAACAACCTCTAGTTCAATGTTTCTCAACTCCAGTCCCCAAGACCCATCAACAGATCATGTTTTCAGGTTTTCCTCAATGTTAGATAAGGAATAATTCCATCACCTGTGCAACATTAATGAAAGCCTGAAAACCTGAATGAGGAAAACCTGAAAACATGATCTGTTGGTGGGTCTTGAGGACTGGAGTTGAGAAACACTGCTCTAGTCCATAGGACATTTAGACTGGTGTATAATATGATAATTTATTATACTCACAAAGGATGGATAGAAGCATATAACAAGGCTAGGTCTCTCTGTGCTCACCCAATTTGAGTTGCTCTCTGCAACGTCTCCTTCCATGAGCACTGGCCTCGTCTTACAGTTGCAATCTAAATCATCCAACTCCAATGTACATTTTGCTAATAAACCTACTTTGCAAATTACAATCAAACTAGAACAGGTTAAACTCAACTAATATAACTAGTGTTTTTTTAACATTCATTACAAAATGTGACCTTTTAATGACTACTACAGTCTCAGAATTATTCAACCCCATGAATAGAATCCCTCATAAGGGCACAAGTCTTTCTCAAATACAACTAATGTAGGGCTTTATTTGTTGCATGAGGTTAAAACATCAACAACCTGGACTGGCTAGTGGTTTGTTGACTGTGATATTTGATTGTATGCCAAAAATATAACAATAGAAATCAATCATAAGTGTGGTCCGAAGAGTTACGAAAAGAGATCATTGCCTTTGAACAAGAGAGAGTACAGTTAGATAAGCAAAGGGTTTGATAGTTCCTAGAGAAATGGTGGGAAGAACACTGGCTACACTAGACATAGCCAAAAGAGGAAGCTATTGCCGGCTGCTACCAGAGTGACCGCAAAGACTGCAGCAAGATGTGGTAGCAGCAGACATCGGGGTTTCAGTTTGTACATTAAGGTACATACTAAATGCTGAAGCTCTCAGTACCCAACCTTCATTGCGCATACTATACTGATTAAAAAACACAACTAAAGTGTTCTCTGATATGCACAAAACCATATTAATAAGTCAGAGATGTTTCTAAATTCTGATCTATGGAGGAAAGAAACTAAACATGAACTTTTCAGACCTATGGATCATCATAATGTCTGAAGGATCAAGAATAAAGTATACGCTGCCTACTGAGAAGTGTGGTGGTGTCTCAGTGATGCCTACAATGACGTGTGATAGTGGTTCAGTAATGATCTGGGGCTGCGTTTCCTCCCTTGGCATTGGAAACTTGTAGTGTGCTAATGGCAACATATATCCAATCATTATCAAAAAATTTTGGGAGAATTCAACATGCCTTCTATCAGAAAGATCAATTTTTTGTATCATTGAGCCTTGATCCAAGCACACCTCAAAGCCCACCAAGTCTTGTTTTGAGATGGATTCCTGGAACATTCTAGAGTGGCCACCAGTCTTCTGGCTTGAACTTCATTAAAAATCTTTGAAAAAGGTAGTTGCAACTTGCAAACACAAGAATATTGTTGAACTGGAGGCGGTTTCCCACAAGGAAGGGGCTAAGGCTCACATAAAGTTGCTCTACTAAATACTGGAGGTGAATAAGTATGTTGGGTGAATCATTCTGAGATTGCAGATGTTGAAGTGCCACTTCATGTTGAATTTGGGGAAGACACTTGATCTATTAGCTGTGATGTGCTATTGATAAATTGTTCTTCTTTGGTTTGTAATGTAGCTATTAAACCTACAGGCAGAATTTAGCTTATGGTCTAAAATACAGCACTACTCGAAAGCATTTCCCATATCTAATGTGCTTTCTCTCACAGGTATAAATGTGAGTTTTGTGAGTACATGTGTGAAGACCGAAAGCAGCTCTTGAACCACCAGCTCACTCATATGAACGACAAACCCTTTAATTGCAACCAGTGCAAATACCATACTTTCCGACAGGATTTCCTGCTCACTCACCAGGCAACCAAACATGCAGGTAGGTTTAGTAATAAAGTGTTAAGGCTGCTTTACACCAGACAATCTATCGTGCGATAGATCATCGGGGGTCACAGTTTTTGTGACACACATCCGGCGTCGCTGGCGATGCCGGCCTGTGTGACACCTCCTAGCGACTCAGTATCGCTCAAAAATCGTGAGTCGTGTACTACTCGCTAGGTTCCATAATATCGTTTAATTTAGTTGTTCATCGTTTCCGTGGTAGTACACGCCGCTCCGTGTGACACCCCGGGAACGATGAACAGCAGCTCACCTGCGTCACGCGGCCGCCGCTAGCTATGTGAAGGAAGGAGGTGGGCGGGATGTTTACGTCCCGCTCATCTCCGCCCCTCCGCTTCCATTGGCCGGCGGCCGTGTGACGTCGCTGTGACGCCGAACGTCCCTCCCACTCCAGGAAGTGGACGTTCGCCGCACACAGGGTGGTCGCACGAGAGGTAAGTACGTGTGACTGGGGTTACCGACTTTGTGCGCCACGGGCAGCGATTTGCCCGTGATGCAGAAAGGACGGGGGCGGGTACGATCGATTGTGAAATTGCACAATCGGTCGTACCGTGTAAAGCAGCCTTTAGACTATCCCATAGGGGTTTTGGATGTATCATGGAAAGTGATGGTCTTCGTTCATGTTTTTAGCTGGGAAGCCTTTTGCCTGCGAGTATTGTCACTTCACCACCAAGCACAAGAAAAACCTGCGTCTCCATGTTAAGTGTCGACATGCCGAACTGTACCAGGAGTGGGTGCAGCGACACCCAGAGGACACAACATGCCGTCGCCGGCCCTTTTTCTCTCCTCAACAGATTGAACAGCTGAAACAGCAGCATGAACAGCCAATGGCTCAAACTCCATCTACACAAGAAGCAGAGGTCCGTAAAGGGAAGGGCATTATTTCATGTGTATGTATGTATGTATGTATGTATATAAATAAAATATAGTGTGTGTGTGTGTGTGTGTGTATATATGTATATATACTGTATATGGGTCAATGTGATCCTAAAATGTTTAGTCTCTGTTTCAGATAGAACAGTTAATTAACCATCATTTCCGTGGTCCCTTTTAATTATATAGAGTGCCTAGAGCAGTGTGTGATTGAATGGTAAATGCATTTGCTATTCTATATGTAGTGCTTGGTGTCACTGCAGTTCTTCTGCGTAAACCAATATCAGGTTTGAGCAAAGTGATGTGAATGCCATTTAGCACTACTCCATTGGATCAATTTGTATCAGTGTAAGTTGGTATATTTTGCTTAGTTGCTCTATCCATAGAACCAACCTTTACACATGAAATTGGTGACTATTAGAGGCCATTTTATTGGGAAAATAAGTTAATTGGCAGTTATTGACATGATGGAAATGTGATAAAACCATGGGAGGACACTAGAAAATCCTGGTATTTTGGTGTTTTCACTTCTTCATACAGAATCCACCCACAGAGCTTACCTATCACATGCTTCACCATCCCGCCCAAGATGGAGGACAAGCGCAGAATACACTAGAAGCTGCTACTATCATTTATGAACAAGGTGAGATTATATCATTTCCTTTGTTGCTGCATTGATGATCTATAATAAAAATATAATGCAATTTGTAATTGTACTTTTTTAAAAAAACAAAGGTAGGAGACAAAAATCTGATCACTTATGGTTTGTGGGCACGTTTTTATTGTAGGTGGAGAAGGTGATGAACTTGCCACTCAAGCAGCTCTCGATCTTCTTTTGAACATGAGCGCCCAAAGAGATGGTCCCGGAGGAGCCTTACAAGTATGTTACGCTTGGGGTGTGCTCACACTGGCGTATAGCTAGTATATAACTATGACAAGTGCTATCCAGTGTTATACCATGGAGCAGTGCCAATCAGCAATATGTTTCTCATGCTGATTCAGCATAAGAAAATAATAATTAGAAGCAGGTCTCGGATCACTCGCACCTATACAAGTCTATGGGTGTGAGTGAAATATCGGACTGCATTTGGATGACAACCGAGTGCAGTGCGCTATACACGGGGACAAGCAATGGAGAAGATGGAGAAATTAGTCTCTCCATCTTCTCCGCACTTGTGATCTGATTCTCATATGCTGGAGAAGTGGAGCACAGTAAATGCCACTCGGTCACACTCACAGCAGAGTTTGAATGAAATGACATTAGCATATTGTATTTGATGCTTTCCGCTAGTATGAGTGCACCCATAGTAATATAAAGAAGGGGCTGCATTGTTGGGTACATGTATAAGAAGGGGTCAGCTGAAGCAAACCTTTTATCTGGTCCATTACAGGTGGCTGTAGTAAAATCAGCACAATGCATTGACGGTCAAGAACCAGAAGCTTCATCTCAGGAACCACAAATGGCTCAGGTTCTGACTTTGCACATGGATGAAAGGCAAGTGACGGAAGTACAAGAGGCTGGTTATGGAGAGACTGGCATGCCAGAGGCAGGCTACGATGGTACCGTACAGCAGATCACAATCAATACAGCTTTCACAACTGCAGAATACAGCCTTATAAATGCAGACAACATGCAAACCCCATTGTGCAGGTATACTTGGGCTTTAGCATTGATCCTTGGGAATGCGATATGGCATCATTGTGAATAGAAGTAATGGTAACACTTTATTTTTGTGTCTCTAGTGAGAGCGATGTACCCCCTAAATCTCCTCATATGCTAATGGCAGAAAATGTGAGAGACAAAAATGCTGTACAGCTTCTGGACAAGTCACAGCAGCTACAAGTAAGACCCGCCAAAAAAGAAAAAATATTTTTTTCCCAGGAATATGTCTTAATGATATTTTTTTTTTGAACAGGACTCCTCCGATCAGCCTCCACCTACAACAAAAAAGTTTTCCTGTAAAATTTGTAATTCAGCCTTCTGGGGACGTGCAGAAATGGAGAGCCACAAAAGAGCCCACGTTGAAGGAGGCAGCGGGTTTAAATGTCCGGACTGTGGGAGTTTCTTTGCTGAAACATGGGATGATGTGAGGGTAAGATGTGAGGACTGTAGCTCGCCCAGCATCCTAGATGTCGGTTCCTTGCTGTTATTACATTTGTATATTCAGCTGGGAATTTGCTGACTTTCTTAGATTAGTCTGACTTTCTTCCTGTCTTCTTGCCAGGCTCACATGATTCTTCACTCTGCTCTCCGGCCACACCGCTGCAATCAATGCAGTTTTGCCTCCAGGAATAAGAAAGATCTAAGCAGACATGCAATGACGCACACCAACCACAGGCCGCATACATGTCACTTGTGTGGACAGCGGTAGGCACACAGCTTTCATTGTATTGTTTGTTTATGCACATTCTTTTTTCTTTATGCTTAAGACATTTCCGCTTTGGTATGCCCTTTTAAAGATTATCACTCCAGAGGTTAAAAGAGCCAAAAGAAAAACAAAGGGATCTGTTACTCACTCTCCTAGAGTCCTGCGCTACCTCTCAACGGTGCTCCATTGATTTGTCTACAGACCACAGTAGTGACAGCCTGTAAACAGCACTGCAGCCAATCACTGACCTTAGCAGCTTGTGCAGGGCTATTGAATTTAGTGATTGGCTGTAACACGGATGACATGATGACACCACTGAAGGCTGTACACAATCAATAGAGCAGCATCAGAGGTAGTGATGAACCTTAGAAGGGTAGCACTTCAGTTTGTTTGATTTTTCTGCCTCTAGAACATTAAGGCCTAAAGGCCCTGTCACACATACAGATAAATCTTTGGCAGATCTGTGGTTGCAGTGAAATTGTGGACAATCAGTGCCAGGTTTGTGGCTGTGTACAAATGGAACAATATGTCCATGATTTCACTGCAACAACAGATCTGCCAAAGATTTATCTCTGTGTGTGACAGGGCCTTTAGCCACACGGCGAGAAAATCGGTGCGAGTTGAGTGTTATAAAACATCGCATTCCACTCGGACCAATTTTAGCCTGTGTCAGCGCACATGAGCGATTATTTTCTCAGCCCTAATCGGACAGAGAAAACAATCGCAGCATGCAGCGATTGTAATGCGAGACTCTTTTCTCTCGCACCCATTCATGTGTATGGGGCGAGAGAAAAATCGCACTGCACTCGCATGACACCGGTGTACTGCGAGTGCAGGGCGAGAATGGCAATAGCCGGCAACGGAGGAGAGAGGAAGAGAAATCCCTCCCTCACCTCCTCCGTGCCGGCCCACCCCTCCGTAGCGCCGGTCCGCCCCCCGCAGCTGAGGTCCGCTCGCACAGTTTGACCTCAGTTGCAGGGACACTCGCATGACACTTTGCTACTGCTGTGCTGCCAGCGTGAGCCGAGTGTCATGCGAGCATCGCACTAGTGCCCCGTGTGGCCCCAGCCTAATCTTACAGCACAACCCAGTTTTAATAGAACTTAGAGGTTTAAGTGTTTCTGATTTCTTTCAGATTTAACAGGAAAGGTCATCTAAAATTCCATATTGAAAGGCTTCACACTGGAGCGACTGTAGAGCAGCCCCAGCAAGCAGGTGAATATGAGGATAAGTACATGACCTCAAGAATTGGAGCAACTGTAGTCTACATTTCTCCCTCTTTCTTTAACAGTCTTCTGCATATTTGGTATTTCATCTTGTCCACATTCAGTGGGACAGTTTTGCACTATCAGACACATCCCATCGACAAGACTGGCAGTGTTTTAGAAAAGAGGTTGACCCATATTGCTAATCTCCGACGACCCCTGTACACTCCAAAATTAGTCATCCTCCTAATGAAAAAATGTTGATATTTAGATGTCTTAAACTTTATTTCTCAAATTTTTTTCAGAACTTACATCTGTGCAAGGCCTGGATGAGGAGCACATATTCCTGGCGCAGGAGGAAACTGTGAGCAACCAGGTTAGAATGTGCAAAATGATCTGGGACTAAACTCTTTCTATGCCCAATTTATGTTTGCAAAATATATGTGCCGTATATACTGTACTATCGTTTTCTTGCTCATATTGTAGACTTTAGAGGTGGTTTTGATCGATGTTTAGTTCCAGTAAGAAAAATGACAAGTAATACACAATAAATATACCTATTAGTAAAGTAAGCCTTTCTGAGCCCTTTAATGTGGATCTACTCTTTTTTTTGCTAACAAACTGTGCAAGTTCATAAAGCTGGCCATACACATTAGATGGCAGTTGGCCGAATGATGCTTAAGCAAATTGTTCAGCCAACAGCCATCTTGGCCATCTGTCCCATATACAGAAGTGTTCGTTCATCCTGTTTTTTCTATGATGAAACCATCAACAGACAATGCTATCAGTCGCCTGGCATCAGACATAACCGATTGACATTTCACCCTATTGTTTGGCCGTTGCCCACATACACATTACAATGTCAGCCGAATCTGTCGATATCGGTGGGTTCAGCCAACATTCTAATATTTATGGGACCTTAACTCTACTGGGCCTTCCATCTACTCTCTGACAGCTTGGGACCTTGAGGAGAAGATAGTAGTTTAAAAACACTTCAGTCTTCACTTTTTCAGTCTTCATAGCCTTTATTGAGGAGACCTGACAGTTCGAACTTAGCAAACCTATACATATATCAGCTCTGCCAGTCACTTTTGACGCAATGAGGGATGGTTTCCCCTGTAACCAGAGCTCTTATTGATTCCACAGTTACAGTGAATAACTTTACAACAACCCTTCACCATCATCTCTGTACAACTTAAGTGATTACTTATGAGAAACTGCCTGTGGCTCCATTATTAAAGACGTTTTCCATTTACAGAAAATCCCTGACACCTTACTGCTATTTTTTAGGAAGAATATGACTCACCAGATTTTTGCTACTTCAACTGAGAGCAGAATAATGTAGGAAAAAGACCCTGATTCCAGCGATGCATCACTTGAGTTCTCTGAGTGCAACAGTTGTGATTCAATCAATGTTTTTAGATGTAGCATGTAGCAGAGCTCAGAAAGTTGACTCTGCCCATACCACAGCTTTCTTTGCACATTGTCTATTGACCGTGAGCTGCTTGTCAGTGCTGGAAGGCGCAGTCAGACCAGGGCATACATGGGACCTAGTCCAGTTAGTGATAACCTTATGCTGATAAAACACTTACTGTATTGAAACAACAGCACGCAGCCTAATAAGTGACACATCCCTGAAATCAGTGTCTCAATCCTCTGATTGCATAGCAAAAAGCTTCTAACAGATTCCCTTTAAAAAACAACAAGAAACTGTGTTTTAAGCACCCTTCTCTGTCCTGTGCGAAGTCTATATCACTGTTCCCAGTGTCTGTCACTGTCTGCAGCACTGAGGCCACATCAACAGTACTGCAGACAATAATTGAGCTCTGCGGCTCTGCCCAAGATGACAGCACAAGCCACTGAGCCCAGTTATTGCCTGCAGCGCTGTCAATATGACATCAGCACTGCAGACAATAATGGACACCAGGAAAATGTCAGACACTCAATGCTGGGCTTGGGTAGGGTTAATAAAGCAGTTTGTTTTTTTTAAGAAACCAGAATACCCCTATAACTACAGGATCCTTTTATGAACTTGTGCTTTAAGGCATGCTCTAACTTCAGCCAGCTCTAACCAGTGGGATCCGAGGTCTTGAAATCATTATTCTGGTCTCACTTCTTTAGGAGGATACAGCGTACATTCAGGAGATTACAACTGCAGATGGACAGACCCTACAGCAGCTTGTAACAGCAGATAATCAGGTATTTTCTTTCCAGCAGATGTGAGAAGCTGACGCTCTATGCAGCTACCCAGCAAACCTGGAGTCCGCACCCTCCTTGTATAGCCTGTATTGTGTTTGCTTTATTGTTTATTGTGTCCCTTTAGAGGGACAGTCTCATTAGATC
This sequence comes from Anomaloglossus baeobatrachus, assembly GCF_048569485.1. Taxonomy (NCBI): domain Eukaryota; kingdom Metazoa; phylum Chordata; class Amphibia; order Anura; family Aromobatidae; genus Anomaloglossus; species Anomaloglossus baeobatrachus. The sequence goes on from NC_134357.1 coordinate 321,636,353, forward strand.
CCTTTCAGAATATGGCCCCTGGGGTGGTTAGCTGAATGCCCTGGTCACATTCCTGAATCCCAGGCAGATTTTGCCAGGAAATGAGGCAGATAGTTATTGCACTAGTTTTCATCCTTGTTCATCAAAGTTTTCTATAAGTGCTAGTCGGTACCTGTCAGTTAATAATAATTTCAAAAGATCAACAGAAATTCTGCATATATTAGATATCTTTATTACATCATAAGTACAAAAATAAAGTGCTGGTACCCACAGACATTAAAATTCCCTACCCCATAAAAAACATCCTAAAACAAAACCTGGTGCAGTGTGGAACAATTCTTGTAATTAATCAATGAAAGAGTTAAATATTGCACATTTGAGAGCTCTGGGTATAACCATAATCAAACATATAGCATATTTGCTGGTCCAAATCACTCCATAAATAGTATAAAGTGCATAATGCAAGGGAGGTATAGGATGGCTGACTCGGTATAGTTAAGGGCACAAGGGGAACAGTATCATCACCTGTCCTGAACACACATAATATGCATATATACCTCTTCAATGAAATTTATGAAGGGAACACCGAGGTCAGTTTTTACAATCAGCCACCTATGATCCAGCAGGTGAAATTGGAACCAAGACCCAGAGATCAGACCACACTGCCCAGCACCTCGACGCGTTTCGCTTCCGCTTCGTCAGGAGGTGCTGGGGCAGTCTAATGGTCATTCTTATATAGTGCAAAGCCCACCTGATGTTCTCCATGGCGCGCGCCGCAGGCCGGAAGCCGCGTCATCCACCGCAGCCGGCGTCCCGGAAGACGCTGTGCGCATGCACAGTAAGCGTCTCTCAATTGGGTGCCGGCCAGGGAGGGGAGGCGGCCACCACCATGCAACGTGCGCACTGACGTCAGTCCGGCCAGCAGCCATGTTAGAAGAGGGCACAGGTAATGGCAGAATACATAGTATGATTTCAAACAGCCTGGTATACAAATTAATGAAGCGGACATATGTTATATATGAATGGATCCTGAATACATCATGGTAAAGATATATTAAATATAAATCCATGCATAACGCAGTATGCCATCCCATATATGGGCGGACAATTACTCAATGCTGACCTCTAGAGGATAATTCCTCATGAATACCATTAGTGAATACAAGATCCAGCACTGATTTCATTAGAATATATAACATATTCAATATCAACATGTCAGACAATAAGATGGTTATTTAGATGTTATCTTCATCCCAAGTGAGGAACTCCCAAATTATTGTTCATGATCCGTATGACAATTCATACAGTAAAAGATCCATTTCATCCGCCAGAATTCATTTAATGTATTATGCAGCCAGGAACTCTATGTTGAAGTGAATGATTAAAAGAATTCTTTTAATCATTCACTTCAACATAGAGTTCCTGGCTGCATAATACATTAAATGAATTCTGGCGGATGAAATGGATCTTTTACTGTATGAATTGTCATACGGATCATGAACAATAATTTGGGAGTTCCTCACTTGGGATGAAGATAACATCTAAATAACCATATTATTGTCTGACATGTTGATATTGAATATGTTATATATTCTAATGAAATCAGTGCTGGATCTTGTATTCACTAATGGTATTTATGAGGAATTATCCTCTAGAGGTCAGCATTGAGTAATTGTCCGCCCATATATGGGATGGCATACTGCGTTATGCATGGATTTATATTTAATATATCTTTACCATGATGTATTCAGGATCCATTCATATATAACATATGTCCGCTTCATTAATTTGTATACCAGGCTGTTTGAAATCATACTATGTATTCTGCCATTACCTGTGCCCTCTTCTAACATGGCTGCTGGCCGGACTGACGTCAGTGCGCACGTTGCATGGTGGTGGCCGCCTCCCCTCCCTGGCCGGCGCCCAATTGAGAGACGCTTACTGTGCATGCGCACAGCGTCTTCCGGGACGCCGGCTACGGTGGATGACGCGGCTTCCGGCCTGCGGCGCGCGCCATGGAGAACATCAGGTGGGCTTTGCACTATATAAGAATGACCATTAGACTGCCCCAGCACCTCCTGACGAAGCGGAAGCGAAACGCGTCGAGGTGCTGGGCAGTGTGGTCTGATCTCTGGGTCTTGGTTCCAATTTCACCTGCTGGATCATAGGTGGCTGATTGTAAAAACTGACCTCGGTGTTCCCTTCATAAATTTCATTGAAGAGGTATATATGCATATTATGTGTGTTCAGGACAGGTGATGATACTGTTCCCCTTGTGCCCTTAACTATACCGAGTCAGCCATCCTATACCTCCCTTGCATTATGCACTTTATACTATTTATGGAGTGATTTGGACCAGCAAATATGCTATATGTTTGATTATGGTTATACCCAGAGCTCTCAAATGTGCAATATTTAACTCTTTCATTGATTAATTACAAGAATTGTTCCACACTGCACCAGGTTTTGTTTTAGGATGTTTTTTATGGGGTAGGGAATTTTAATGTCTGTGGGTACCAGCACTTTATTTTTGTACTTATGATGTAATAAAGATATCTAATATATGCAGAATTTCTGTTGATGATTTATATGATGGTTGTGCAAACTCAAATTTTTGGTTCTTAGGTTTTGATATGGTGAGGTTGCCATGATTTATGGTGGTTTGATATGGAGTTCTATTTCCTATTTTGGCTTAATAATAATAATTTCAAGCCTGATTATATGTGGAAGATATTGTAGATATTGTAATTAAAGGGATAGTCGGGCCCTTTTATAATCTAACCGTCTAAAATCAGGAATCCTAATGGTGTGCAAGGTGCTCACTGTTAAGCACGCTTTACATGCTGCAATATATCTTACAATGTGTTAGCGGGGTCACGTCGTAAGTGATGCACATCCGGCATTGTAAGTTACATTGCAGTGTGTGACAGGTACGTGCGATTGCGATTGAACGGTAAAACGTTCATCGCATACACATTGTATCTGTCTCTAGAATTGAACGTGTGTTGTGCATTTTTCCCGTGGCAGCACACATCGCAGTGTGTGACACCCCGGGAACATTGAACAGAACTTACCTGCCTCCCACGGCTGCCGCCGATAATGCGGAAGAAAGGAGGTGGGCGGTCTGTTTACGTCCCGCTCAGCTCCGCCCCTCCGCTTCTATTGGCCGCTGCCGCGTGATGTCGCTGTGACGCCGAACGTCCCTCACATTCCAGGAAGTGGACGTTCGCCGCCCACAGCGAGGTCGTATGGACGGGTAAGTACGTGTGACGGGGGTTAATCGTGTGTGCACCACGTTCAACAAATTGAACATACGATGGGGGCGTTGCAAATCGCATACGCTATCGTATGCGAAATTGCAACGTGTAAAGCAGGCTTTAGGATACCAATGTTTCTACAATCTTATCTTTACCTTTGAGGGAGTAGAAGAAAAAGTGCTTGTTATGTGACCACTCATGTACAATTTGCAAGCTTGTCATCACTGGCCAACCACTTTTTCCTCCTTTACTCTCAATTAAGTCACACTGTTAGGATTCCACGTGATTCTCTGCCATATTGTATAAAATACAGTAAACAATTTATAGAGATGTGTTACAGTCCCTGTTGTTGATATACCCGTCTGTAGGTTCAGTACATCATTTCTCAAGATGGACTCCCTCACCTCCTTCCACAGGAATATGTGGTGCTCCCTGAAGGTCACCATATCCAGGTAACTATTTCAACTCTTCTGGTTGTAAATCACAGTATCCATCATTCTAATTGATCCTAATAATATTTAGGATGTGTGTCCAACGTAGCCTATTCCAGTGATTATTATCGACTTTTAACTAAAACGGCACCACTCTTGTTGTGACTTTTTTCATTCTAGGTTCAAGATGGACAAATTACTCACATTCAGTATGAACCAGGAGGACAATATATTCAAGACCCCCAGGTGACTATATGCCAGGTTTACACCATTAACTTTCCTGTGTGCCACAGTAGACCTACACGAGCCTTGCCCACTACCCATGCAAACAAGTTGTGGCCTGTGTTGTTAGATCACTAATGGGTATTGTCTGGTTCATTGATCTACATCCTATAATTAAGGTCATTGGGAGAGAAGCAGAAAGGGCTCAGGGCAAAGCGTTAATTAATCATTGACTTTCTCCATTCAGCAGATCCATTTTGTGCCCATGTCACCCACACAGCAACTTCTGACTCAGGAGCAACTAGAAGCTGCGGCCCACTCTGCCGTTACAGGTCAGCATCAGATGTAACATGTATTGGCATTTGGACCTGTATTAGCTGTGCACAATCCTAACCTGCGTTTGTGTCTCTCAGCCGTGGCAGATGCAGCGATGGCTCAGACTGTGTACACTGCGGAAACAGAGTCGGCTCTACAGCAGGAGATACAGTACGATGTGATCACCCTGGCGGATTAGTGGCAGACTGGCGACTGTGATTTATGTTATTCGGTGACTTGGCCTTCATTGATGTCATCGGTCCACACATTTATACTTTACACTTATTTACATGGTTGTACAGGCATTGCCCGGTGAGGATGATAAATGAGCGCATTTGTCACGCTGAACTGAACATGAATCTTAGGAGAAAGTGTCTGGATCTTCGTTGTCATTCATTCCTTGGCGTTCCTGAGCGTGCCAGCAGTTGTTAGCTTCGCCCTGTGTATGTTGAGCAGAGCCTTTGACAGTTGCTGAGGAAACTGCTTGCATGGCCTCCGCTGCCCTGGGCTCGTTCATCACTAATGTTTCATTTCTCATATGCAAGCATTTGTTTTCCTCTACCATGGACACAGATTTGGTGATGAGCCACCATGCGCAATGATCAGAATAAATCTTAGATCAAAGTTATACTATACTTTCACCTTTTCTGGTGCAGGAACTGGTGTCTGATCTGTGATGTTACTCCCTCTTCTCTTATCAGATTAAAGGGATTAGGGCAGATTTTGGTATTTAATCCCCGGAGTACAGGGATAATCATAAAATCGGTAATCCTCTTCCTCCCTTTTCCTCTGCAATAAACACTTGTCCATGGCATCTGGCTACACATTAGCCATTGAAGCTGACATCCACCCTCCGAGGGGCTGTTTGTCATTGCAGATAACAGAGAGCAGCTTTCTCTTCTTCCTCGTTGTGATGGTAGATATTTTCTGCCTTCACCCTGCACTGCAGTTGGGTTTGTTTTGTCTCCTGCGTCTCTATTGATTTGTCAGACGTTGTTGTCCTCTATTTGGGAAAGGTGTGCCAAATGAGAATCTTGTTTCTGCACCTGATCCCTCCTGGAGGTCAGTAGAGTTTTGTCAGAGGCGTCCTGCGCTCCTCATCAGCATGTTAAACTACCTGAGTCAGGACTACTCCGTAAAAAGCGGCGGAGCTCAGCCAATCCGTATCCAGGCTTTTATTAGTCTGTTGACTACAAGCCAAGTTTGTGAACTAACAAATAAACTGAATGCTGAAATTTTCAGGATTATACAAAGTGACAGGATGTGACTGACCACAGGAGAGAAACCTGCACAGTTTGTTCGGAGTGGTTTTTTGGAACAAGTGACGCAGGGGTCACGGCTCCGGCTATGGAAGACAAATAATTAAAGTGAAAGATCAAAAGTGTCTCATTCACGTTGGTGGTTATGTGATAGGATGGCCTCAAATTACAGAATGCTACATAGAAAAGTGTAAAAAGTTCAGTGTCTGTTCATTCTTACAAAGGAACACAATGAAAATATAAAAAACAGTCTGGCATCATATGACCCAGCTTTCACTAGGGTTATCATTTACTCTATATTCTCCTAAATCAAGCAATAGATTATATAGTGCCTTTGTGAACATATCCCCCCCCCGCCCCTTCGTGTCTTTCTACCTCACAACCTGCAATTTCACAGTTTTTTGGGGGTTTGCATCAGTTCATGTAAAGAACATACCTACAACTGTGAACTTGCAAACAACAATTAGGACAAAATAACTGAAAGCTTCAGTGTGCATAACTATTCACCCCCCTAAAGTCACTACTTTGTAGAGCCTCCATTTGCGGCAGTTACAGTTGTAAGTGGCTTTGGACAAGTCTCTGTGAGCTTTCCACATCTTGCCACAGTGATATTTTGGCCTGTCGCTAGGCAACACGGACTGTCAACTCCCTCCAAAGGTTTTCAATGGGGTTGAGATCAGGAGACTGCCTAGGCCACTCTAGGACCTTCATATGCTTCTTACAAAGCCATCTGTTGCCCTAGCAGTGTGCTTGGGATCATTATCATGCTGAAAGACCGAGCCACATTTCATCTTATGGTGGTCCCAGCTCTATGCAGGTCATTCACTAGGTCCCCTGTGTGGTTCTGGAATTTTTGCTCACTGTTCTTGTGATCATTTTGACCCCACGGGGTGAGATCTTGCGTGGAGCCCCAAATGGAGGGAGAATATCAGTGGTTTTGTATGTCTTCCTTTTTCTTTTTTTCAGTTGATTTCATCACACCAAGCTGATTGCCTAATTGCAGATTCAGTCTTTCCAGCTTGGTGCAAGGCTATAATTTTGTTTCTGGTGTCCTTCGACAGCTCTTTGGTCTTCACCATAGTGGAGTTTGGAGTGTGACTGTTTGAGGTTCTTGAGAGGTGTCTTTTATACTGATAGCAAATTCAAACAGGTGACATTACTACAGGTAATGAGTGGAGGACAGAGGAGACTCTTAAAGAAGAAGTTACAGGTCTGTGAGAGCCAGAAATCTTGCATGTTTTTAGATGACTACTTATTTTCCACCTTAATTTGCAAAAAAAATCTTGCCAAATCAGACAAGGTGATTTTCTGGATTTGTTTTCTCATTTTGTCTCTCATAGTTGTGGTCTACCAATGATATCAATTACAGGCCTCTCATCTTTTTAAGTGGGAGAACTTGCACAATTGGTGGCTGACTAAATACTTTTTTCCCCACTGTATATATACACCCTGCCCACCCACCCTTGGAACCCTGGAAGTGTTCTGCTTATGGCTGGCTGCATGTGGGTGGAGACACTAACTGCTCAATCAGTGACTTCCATTGAGGTTCGGATCAAGTCAGGGTCACAAACCGAACCTTTAACTAAGGTTTTGAGTGCAACTGCGAACTGAACTTCCAAAGGTTCACTCATCTCTGACTGACAGACCGCGGGGCACTTAGATTGCACACAGGGGGACTTTCTTTCACTAAGCATGTGACTTATGAAGGTGATTGATTACACCAGAAATTTTATTGGCTTCATAGCAAAAGGGGTGAATACGTATGCATATGACCATTTTTATTTATTTTATCCTATACATTTAATTTTTACCTATATTTTTCTAATTTAACTTTCTCAACTTAGATTATTTAGTGCTGAGCAATAACACACAAATCAGATTACAAAAATATTTAACCACAGGTTGTAATGTAACAAGATAGAAAGCCAAGGGGGGGGGGTGAATACTTTCGCAAGGCACTGTGACAAGATGTTTGCTCTTTTAATATACTATAGTGATTACCTCCCTAGGTAAAAGGAGTGGCATTTGCTAATTACAGGTACAGTGGAACCTTGGTTAACGAGAACAATCCGTTCTGGGACTGTGCTTGTAAACAAAGTTACTCATTCAGCAAAGCAAGATTTCCCATAGGAATCATTGCAATGCAGACAATTCGTTCAACTACTTGTTAAATCTCCCATCCTGGTCCCCTATTGTGTCATTCCACACACTCACAAACACGCACAAACTCACAAAAACATACACAAGCACGCACGCACACCCACATATTATGCTCACCTTACCTTCCGTTCCATCGCCGGCCTCCTGGGACTTGCTGTTCACTAGTACGGGCTGTGTATCTGGTTACCATCACGACGAGGGAGGAACTTCCGCTGCCAGAGCGCTGACGTCAAAGGCAGGAGCCGCTTGCCTCTGATTGGTCAGCGCGCTGCCTTTGAGTAGCGGTGACAGAGGAAGTTCCTGCTTTGTCGCTATGGTTACCAATGCACAGCCTATACCGGCAAACTACAGGACCCAGGGGGCCGGCGATGGAACGGAAGGTACACATATTATGCTCCCCTTACCTTCCGTTCTATCGCCGGCCTCCTGGATCTTGTAGTTCACCGCGAGGATTCCGCCCTCGTCGCGATGTACCAGGGAACTAAAAGAACCATGAGGCCGGCGATGGAACGGAAGGTAAGGAGGGCATAATACTGTATGTGCGTGCGTGTTTGTTTGTGTTTGTTTGTGTGTGTTTGTACGGACTGCAAGAGCGGGTCAGAGCGCGGTGGATGTACAAAACCGGAAGTGTGTGCGGTGAGTATTTTGCTCGTACAGCAAAGCTTTCTCGTAAACCGAGTTACAAATTTACAGAAAGCATTGCTTGTTAAGCGAAATTCTCGTTAACTGGGTTACTCGTTAAGCGAGGTTCCACTGTATTTAGGAAGTTATTTACAATTATATTTTCTTTGTTCCTTTCTTTGTTTTTTTCGATTCCCAGAGAACACACTTATACAGTCAAATTTTTCAGATCACATTAATTGTCTCTTAAAGGATATGTTCAAATGTGGCGCATATACTACAGACTTTGTTTGCCTTGATTTGCAAGTAGAAAATCCAGAGTGGTATTACAGTAGCAGCAAAATGAGTGCGATATTACATCTCATTCGCACTCTGCAGGAAGAGAATGCATACAGCAATTGTCATGCAGGACACCTTTTAAATTCACAGATTTCTACAGAGGCTTTGTGGATGTACCGAAAACCTTGGGATGAATTGCTATGTACTTTTTTTTTTTTTTTTGTTTGGTGTTTTTAATACCATCATAGTCCAGATTTTATGTGCAGAACGGTTGTTTTAGTTATATCTATTACTGATAGAACTTTGGTGGCAACCTATAACTGTCATTACAACTTACAGTTCAACCGTCGCCGAACAACTGAAGAATACCTGAATGAGATATAGGAGCAAGAAGCATCATTGCTATACCTAGTGAAATTATTTAGGAGGCTGTGAGTGCTGGAAGACAACTTCTATGGGAAATGTTATGGAAGCCATTTAAAGGGAACCTGTCACCAGGTTTTTCCCTTTTGAGCTGCGGTCACCACCAGTAAGCCCTTATGTAAAGTATTCTAGAATACTGTATATAAGTGCCCAGGCCGATCTGTATGATGTAAAACACACCTTAATTATACTCACTCGGGGTGGTCCGGTCCGATGGGTGTCGCTGCTCTTGGTCCGGCACCTCCTCCATCTTGTGCGATTGCTGCCCTCCTGCCCATCCCCGTGTGCATGTTGTGTCCTACATCAGCCACAGAGAGGCATCCATTGTGCTTCTGCGTACGCGCACTTTGATCTGTCCTACTGAGGGCAGATCAAAGTATTGTGGTGCGCATGCGCTCCTTGACCTTTCCCCATACCTGCGCATTACAGTACTTTGTAATATTGTGGTCATTCTTAGTCTATGTTCTCATGCAGCATTTTTTTTTTTGTCTTGCCAGTTAAAATGCTGCCTTCAAAATGCAGGTTTTGCTGTGTTTTAGTGTAGATTTTTTTTCCACAGATTACGTGTTTTTTGTCCACAATATATATGATAAAGTAACTTTTATTCACCAAAAATACAGCAAAAAATGCAACCAAGTGTTCACTGCATTTTTTTTTTCTTGTGGGTCTCATGGATTCCATTTGTAGTTAATCAATGGCTTCCTTAAATGTTTACATTCAGAGGATAAAACATTTTTCTCATCACGAGTGAATGATGGAGGTGCAGGGCGCCATGTGATATGATCAGGACTGATTGTAAACGAGAAAACTCCTTCAACAGCTACAATCGCAGATACTGAAAACGTTCGAAATTCCGAAACAAAATGTGTTAGAAAACCTTGTTTCACCGTGAATTGGCTTTATAATGTATAATATCAATTATTAAAATTTTGTAATAAAACCATTTTTTTTAATTTTTTTTGCTGCTAGAAAAATTGAGCAGAAGTGATGTGAGTTTTTGGGGCATCCTTGATGCTTTTTTTTTTTTTTTTTGGTGTTGAGCTATTTGTATCTCAATGGGGAAAAAAACTGCAGTAAAAATGCTGAAAGAATTGACTTACTGCATTTAAAAAAAAATGCAAGAAAAAAAACCCCACATGCGGGAACGAGATTTTAGAAGTTTCATTCATTTTGCTGTTACCCTTTTATTAACACATGGAAAATCGCATCAACAACACTCAACGTGCAAAAGCACTAAAAGTAGAAAACCATGGCCGGTTTGGTATTGCAGTAGAAGTCAGTAGGGCAAAGCTGTAAATTCAGATTCATCATAGACCGCTGAGATAAAAGCAACCATGTTTTTCTAACCTCATACAACCTCTGTAATAATAACCTAACGTTTTATACCTACGTGTTCTGTTTGTGTTTTTCACAGATAGACTATAACAGGCACGTGTTCTATGGACATGTTCACACTGCATCTGAATTTGCTTGCTTGCTTGCTTGCTTGCTTGCTCGCTCGCTCGCTCCTAATCCTCCCACTGCGCATTATGCCAATTCATCATTGCTTTTTCACCATTTTTAGTCATGGAAATCAATTAATTAGTGATTTTCTGATTTTATAAGGCATTAATGAATCTTATGCAGATGTTTTAGACTGATTTTCCAGTCTCAAAAGTTGGTGCAAATATACTTCACTGTCCCTCCATCCCTTCCCCACTCCCTTGGAGTGATTTTATGTACGCAAGTTATTTTTTTGCACTATTTTGTAAAATGTATTTCTTCTTTGCACTATGAAGTTGCAAAACATGTCAGACAAAAAAGGCATTTTTTTTTTATTTTGCTCCGAATTTATAAAGCATTATTTGGAAAAAAATTATAAAAAATACTACGAGACAAAAAAATATTCCCCGCCCTATAAATAATGATTTTTTTTGTCAATATATTTATTAATAATAATAAAAATAATATTATTATTGCAATGTGGCCAGTGGCTGACCTATAAACCTGTGACATAAGTTTGGTACAGAGAGCCTTACCAATACCACCAGTAACGTTATACTGAAAGGTAGAGATGAGCAAACCCGAGGTTCAGTGTTTGTACCAGACACAGACCCGAAATGCCCATTAGTGACTTCCATTGGGGTTCAAGTCAAGTCCGGGTCCCAAATCAATCTTTAGCTAAAGTCTGGCTGAACCCGCCTAACCGAACTTCCACGAGTCCATTCGTCTCTACTCAAAGGTATCAGATCTATGATTGATTGGAAAAAACAGACTTTGGTCATTCTCCAGTGAATATAAGGCTACTTTCACACATCCGGCTTGAGCCCTGCGGCTCAATCCGGCTGTGCAAGCTATGCAACGGATGCGGTGAAAACACCGCATCCTTTGCATAAGTTTTTCCCATGCGGCCTGCCCGGTTTTTGCCGCTTGCGGCATGCTACTGAGCATGCGCAGTGGCAAAAACCGCATGCGGCGGCCGGATGCGGTATTTGCCGCATCGCGCCGCATCCGGCCGCCATAGGCATGCATTGAGAGATGCGCCGCATCGGCCGAATGCGGCGCGATGCGGTTTTTTTTGCCGCACGAAAAAACGTGCCAGGCAACGTTCCATCCGGCCGCCGCATCGGCTAAATCTGCTGCATGCGGCAAAAACCGGATGGAACGCAAGGCCTTGCGGCACAATGCGGCACTAATTAAAGTCTATGCAGGAAAATCGCAACCGGCAGCAAAAAAAAACGGTTGCGATTTTCCTGCAAAGTGCCGGATTGTGCCGCAGAAGAAAAACCGGAGGTGTGAAAGTACCCTAAGAAATTCATGCTGCATGATGGAAACCATTAGATGAATCCAATTCAAAGGGAATCTGACACCAAGTTTTAGCTATATCATCTGAGAAGAGCATAATGTAGGAAAAGATCCCTAAATCAAAGGATGTATCAGATGTCATACAATTGGAGTTTTTAGATATAGCATGTAGGAGAGCTCAGAAAGATAACCGCACCCACAATAAAGCTTTATGTGTACATTGCATATTAACTGTAAGCTACTAATCAGTGCTGGGGAAATGGGCAGAACAGAGCTCGCATGCACTGTAGGATGAGCAATAATAAGCTCCTGGTGATAAAACAGTCATTGTAAGTAAACAACCACACACAGCCTAATAAGTGACAGATCCAGTGTTTTAACTCCTACATCATGCTGTTCTCAAATTACATAGGAAAAACCTGCTGACAGATTCCCTTTTATGTGGATTTATTACTATGGTTTGTAAGTGATGGACAAAACTAGTAAGGAGCTGTAATAAGGCACTGCAAAACCTCTAGGGGGCTTTTATGAGGCTCCCGCACCCCTGCACGCCTTTTGATTCTATACAGTTTCCTTCTGTAGGATTCTCTATCGATCTTTGTTAGAGATCTCTTTCCCTAGAAGCAGTATGGCGTGCCATATGGTATAATTGTTCTTTGATCTTTCATGCAGCCCACTTCAGCACTACAGAGAAAAATGAATATTTTCTCCGAAGGTTAACACAATCTAGTATACAGGATATATTATCATGTTTATTATAGAACAAATGAATGTTTTTGTTTTTTACTGTAGATATGTACATATTTGTATATTGTATGGGCTATATGTCTGTGCCTAAATAAGGATCCATTCCTTGATAAAAAGGGAGATGCCCACATACTTAAGACATAGAGCATGAGTTATACTTCTTCTGCCCTGTGTACAAGTGTATTAAATTGATTAATGAAATACAAAATACTTGTCTCCTGTGTTTTATTATATGGTTATTATATTGTTAATGATATGATTGTGTATCTTAAAGTAGAAAGTAAAAAAGATACAATTGTGGGGTACATTCCTTGTGAAAAATAAAGAGCTTCTAAAAAATAAACCCACACTTTTATTTAGGCAGTATCATTCCATATCTGAACCTTTGCCACAGATCCCATGTTAGGACACTAAGCAGGACTCCCGGATCCTTCTTTAAAATCTTGTGTATTGCTTTGTTTTCTACCTGGTGACCCTGGAAGGAGAATGCAACACTCACCATCAGTTCCATTGAACATACCTGTGCAGTATTAATCTTCAGGGGCCCTAGCTAAAGTTTATATTTAAGAAATGTACTAAAGGGAATTTGTCACCAGGTTTTTTGCACCTAATCAGAGATCAGTATAACAGAGACATACTTGAATGCTTAGTTTAGTTTTGATATAATCAGTGTTTTATCATCAGGATATTCCTACATATTATTTATTATTATTTATAGAGCACCATTGATTCCATGGTGCTAAACATGAGAAGGGCTTGCATACAGAATACATGTACAAGTTACAGTAGACAAAGTAGTACAGATGGAGGATGACCCTGCCCTTGCGGGCTTACATTCTATAGGATTTTGGGGAGGAGACAGTAGATGGGGCGGTGGTGAGGTGTCAACCTCAGTGGTGGAGAGGCAGTGGGGTCATGGGAGACTATGCATTTCTGAACAGATGAGTTTTCAAGTTCGGTTTGAAGCTTGCAAGTGTAGCAGATAATCTGACATGTTGAGGCAGCAAATTCCAGAAAACAGGATGTTCGGATGAAGTCTTGGAGGCGGTTGGGTAAGAAGCGAGTGAGTGAGGAGGAGAGAAGGAGGTCTTGGGAGGACCGGAGATTACGTGTTGGAGTATATCAGGAGATTAGTTCGGAGATATACGGAGGAGTGTTAGTAGTTTGAATTGAATACGGTGGAGAATTGGGAGTCAATGGAGGGATTGTTTGATTCACACGAACTGTATAGTCCTGTCCCCACCACTGATTGGCAGCTTTCTGTCTATACACAGTGTACACAGAAAGCTGCTAATCAGTAGTGTGGGTGAGATTATACAGAGCTCAGCTTTCAGGGATATCTATAGCAGATAAAACTGATTTTATCAAAACTGCAGCAAGCAGCCTAGTAAGTGCTACATTGCCGGTATCAAGGTTTCTCTCTACATCATGCTGCGCTCAGATGGGGAAGCAAAATCCTGATGACAGATTCCTTTTAAGGCCAGGGCCACACAGGGACTACTGCGATCCTCGCATGACACTCGGCTCACTCTGGCAGCACAGCGGGAGCCGAGTGTGATTGCGACTGATGTCCGATCGCACAGCTGCGGGGGGCGGGCCGGCACTGGGGAGGGGCGGGCCGGCACTGAGGAGGGAGGGAGGGATTTATCTCCCTCTTTTCTCTGTTGCCGGCTATGGCCATTCTCGCCCTGCACTCACATTACACCGGTGTACCGCAAGTGCAGTGCGATATTTCTCTCGCCCAATACACTTGAATGGGTGTGAGAGAAAGAGGATCGCATTATACTCGCAGCATGCTGCAACTGTTTTCTCGGTCCGATTTAGAGCTGAGAAAATAATCGCTCGTGGGTGCTGGCAGTTAGAATAATATTGGTCCGAGTGGAGTGCGATGTTTTCTCACATTCCACTCGCTCCGATTTTCATGTGGTGTGGCTTAGGCCGAAGGCTATGTGCGCACGTTGCGTACAAGCCCTGCAGAAATTTCTGCAGCGATCTGAAGAGCACATGTGCGCTTTAGATCGCTGCAGAAATGTCCGTAGTGAGCGCCGATTCCATGCGCTCTGCCTGCAGCTCCTGCCATAGACAGAGCAGGAGCTGCCGGCAAAGCGCAGGAAAGAAGTGACATGTCACTTCTTTTTGCGCAGCGCTTCGGCAGTAGCCGAAGCGCTGCGCTCTTAGACGCCACGTGCGCACGGCCCCTGCACAATCTCCATAGACTGTGCAGGGGCCGCAGGACGCATGCAGTTACGCTGCGCTACAAAGCGCAGCGTAACTGCATGTTTTTACGCAACGTGCGCACATAGCCTTAGACTTGAACTGGAGGTAATCCTTTGCAGCCTGCCTTTTAGTGCAACATTGTGAATACATGCTATTTACATAGGCGAGACACGGCTGTTTTCCAATTGTTCTGCACGATTTCTTTTGTAAGCAGATTTATACAAGGACCCTGTGGCTCATCATCCTGTAGTTTGTAGAAAAGCACCCCCCCCCCCACTCTAGATAGACATGCGGAGCGTAGTATTGTACTGTATCATCAGGTCTACAGGAAGCCTCTAATGTGCAGGTAACACTTTTATGTACTTGAGCCATTATGCAGAATGTTCCGAGATGTTCTGACCTTTGTTACTTGCTCAGCAAGAGCTGCTTAATGCGAATGTCCTATTCTCAAGGGGATTTATTTTTAGATCATATTTCAGCCACAATGCCGTCTCCTTTACATAATATTAAATATAGTTAACTCTGACTATATTATAACATGCTTGCAATGCCCTTTTAAAAGAGGCTGAATGCCGAGGGCCAATATGTGCAAACGCTCCGAGAGTTATCTGCTGCCTATTCCTTGCATTTATTTGCTATTAATAGTCTCCTGTTTGAAGTGCCAAACTGCAGCCAGCTTGATTCCTACATGCCCTCGCTGAATCTTGTTATTCTTGCAGATGAATTGGCACCCAGGTGTTCCTGTAACATAGGTGGTGAGTTATCCAAGCTACAGATTACATGACATGATTAAAGTGGGTTTTTCACTAGGGTTTTTTGTCTGCAGATACCTTTTGAGATTACGCACCTCTCTGGAGCGAGCGCTCTTTGCTGTTTACAATATCCTCTTATGGTTTTATTCAGATGTCTGGAAGTGTACATTTTATTTTGTACGTTAAAACACAGAACATTATTCATCAGGATTTTGTATCACAGTTCTATCAATTTTAACCCTCAGTGCCAAGGTATATCTAGGCTTTCTGCCATACAGGGCAAGAATTCTGTTTGGCGCCGCCACCACCCAAGTGGTTTGAATTGTCGTCACATGTGATTTGCACACTTAGGGGTACTTTGCACACTACGACATCGCATGCCGATGATAGCGATGCCGAGTGCGATAGTCCCCGCCCCCGTCGCAGCTGCGATATCTTATGATAGCTGCCGTAGCGAAAATTATCGCTACGGCAGCTTCACATGCACTTACCTGCCCTGCGACGTCGCTCTGGCCGGAAGGGGGTGGGTCGTGCGGCGTCACAGCAACGTCACACGGCAGGCGGCTAATAGAAGCAGGGGGTGGAGATGAGCGGGACGTAAACATCCCGCCCACTTCCTTCCTTCCTCATTGCAGCCGGGACGCAGGTAAGGCGATGTTCCTCGCTCCTGCGGCTTCATACACAGCGATGTATGCTGCCGCAGGAACGAGGAACAACATCGTAACATTGGTCCTTCCGAAATTAAGCATTGTAGCATCCCCAGTTCTAGCGTGTAATATACTCACTGTCAGTATAACGCTCTGCAGGATTCAGCAGTCATCACATGGCCACTCCACTCATGCAATTTTCATACTTGCAGTCATGTGACAACTAGCCTTTCTTCCTACGTTTCTCATTGAACATTGATAGAATTATGAAGAGTAGCTCGTCGACACGTGACTAAGGGGTACTTTGCACACTACGACATTGCAGGTGTGATGTCGGTGGGGTCAAATCGAAGTGACGCACATCCGGCGTCGCTGTCTACATCGGAGTATGTGAATCGTTTTTACTATGATTAACTAGCGCAAAAGCATCAAAATCGTACGATCGGTGTAGTGTCGGTCATTTCCATAATTTTATAATTACCTCTAGAACGTGCAACCATAGAAAACAAGTAACCTAGCAGGCCTGCGAGGCCTCAGGTATGCGTTCTAGGGTTAAAGGGATTGCCCAGGTTTGAGATGAAAGTCTGCACTCACTCTAAGTGACTGCAGGCTTTTGAATTCTCACAACGCGCACTGCACACTTGTAGGTTTCCCAGATTCCCCGATGCCACTCGCAAGAGTAAACGCTAATGTGAGCACAAGTATAAGATTTGTGTATTTCTGGCCACATTCTGATTTGACGTGTCCAGTCTCACTCAATTAATTTTCATTGACTAATGCCATGCATGTCTAGTCGGCATGTGACTGCATATACAGTGGGTACGGAAAGTATTCAAACCTCTTTCAATTTTTCACTCTTTGTTTCATTACAACCATTTTGTAATTTCAAAAAAGTTCATTTTTTTTTTCTCATTAATGTACACTCTGCACTAGAGATGAGCGAACCAGTCCCGGTTCGGCTCGAGGTCGGTTCGCCGAACGGAGGTCCCGTTCGAGTTCGGTTCGACGAACCGAACTCGAACTGCATAGGAAACAATGGCAGGCAATCACAAACACATAAAAACACCTAGAAAACACCCTCAAAGGTGTCCAAAAGGTGACAAACAACTCACAACACAACACAAACACATGGGAAAGAGACAAGGACATATACTCATGCGAAAACAAAACAGCTGGACAAGGAAAAAGAGGAGGACACACAGATATATGAGTATATGCAAGGAAACATCAATTCCATTATTGTGCAACTTGAGCCCTGCTCATTTTAGGCTTCCAATCTTGATAAATTGCCTGAGCTCGCCACGTACGCCTTGGGGATCTTGTCATGTCCTGCAGCCAGCGTTCTCTCGGAACCTGTCTTCAGTGCTGCTGGGGGTCTGCTGGCAGATAAGCACACGTGTCTGTCCACTGACAATGTGGACATGGCTCTCAGAGGACTTTTCTTCCCCTGGGTCAGCCAGGGGACGGGAAAGGCACGCGTATTTTTGAGAGTGCTCCATGCAAAGCATCTTTTTCTTTTTCAAAAGGGGGGTCAACTGATGCCAGTCAAGTGGGGTGTGTGTGGCCCAATTAGTGGCAATGAGGGAGACTGTGGTTGGAGTCCCCTCGCTGTATTTCCGAAAAGAACCAAGATGAACAAGTCATGGCTCTCAGAGGACGTTTCTTCCCCTGGGTCAGCCAGAGGACGGGAAAGGCACACGTATTTTTGAGAGTGCTTCATGCAAAGCATCTTTTTCATCTTGAAAATTGGGTCAACCGATGCCAGTCAAGTGGGGTGTGTGTGGCCCAGTTAGTGGCAACGAGGGAGACTGTGGTTGGAGTCCCCTCGCTGTGTTTCTAAAAGACAAAAAAGATGAACAAGTCATGGCTCTCAGAGGACGTTTCTTCCCCTGGGTCAGCCAGGGGACGGGAAAGGCACACGTATTTTTGAGAGTGCTTCATGCAAAGCATCTTTTTCATCTTGAAAATTGGGTCAACCGATGCCAGTCAAGTGGGGTGTGTGTGGCCCAGTTAGTGGCAACGAGGGAGACTGTGGTTGGAGTCCCCTCGCTGTGTTTCTAAAAGACAAAAAAGATGAACAAGTCATGGCTCTCAGAGGACGTTTCTTCCCCTGGGTCAGCCAGAGGACGGGAAAGGCACACGTATTTTTGAGAGTGCTTCATGCAAAGCATCTTTTTCATCTTGAAAATTGGGTCAACCGATGCCAGTCAAGTGGGGTGTGTGTGGCCCAGTTAGTGGCAACGAGGGAGACTGTGGTTGGAGTCCTCTCGCTGTGTTTCTAAAAGACAAAAAAGATGAACAAGTCATGGCTCTCAGAGGACGTTTCTTCCCCTGGGTCAGCCAGGGGACGGGAAAGGCACACGTATTTTTGAGAGTGCTTCATGCAAAGCATCTTTTTCATCTTGAAAATTGGGTCAACCGATGCCAGTCAAGTGGGGTGTGTGTGGCCCAGTTAGTGGAAACGAGGGAGACTGTGGTTGGAGTCTCCTCGCTGTGTTTCTAAAAGAACCAAGATGAACAAGTCATGGCTCTCAGAGGACTTTTCTTCCCCTGGGTCAGCCAGGGGACGGGAAAGGCACGCGTATTTTTGAGAGTGCTTCATGCCAAGCATCTTTTTCAAAAGGGGGGGTCAACTGATGCCAGTCAAGTGGGGTGTGTGTGGCCCAGTTAGTGGCAACGAGGGAGACTGTGGTTGGAGTCCCCTCGCTGTGTTTCTAAAAGACAAAAAAGATGAACAAGTCATGGCTCTCAGAGGATGTTTCTTCCCCTGGGTCAGCCAGGGGACGGGAAAGGCACACGTATTTTTGAGAGTGCTTCATGCAAAGCATCTTTTTCATCTTGAAAATTGGGTCAACTGATGCCAGTCAAGTGGGGTGTGTGTGGCCCAGTTAGTGGAAACGAGGGAGACTGTGGTTGGAGTCCCCTTACTGTGTTTTACATGCTTTTAGAAGGGCATGACATGGCTTAGAGGTTGACTTTCAGCATCTGGAAACTGTTGGCTACCAAAATTCTGCCTTTCCAACCTTTTTAACCGAGGATTTTCGAGACCTTATGCCCATCGCAGTGCCCCAAGAGCCGATGCCCAGGCGCCACTCCTTCTCCAACAAAGGCGTGCACGCGCTACACCAGCATGTCGCACTAAACATCACTGATTCCTTGAGAAACTCTGTGTGACAGGGTGCATTTCACCACAGATAATTGGCCCAGTAAGCATGGACAGGGGCGTTACATGTCGCTGACTGGGCAATGGGTTACTGTGGGGAGAGATGGAGAAGGGTCTGCTGTACAAGTCTTGCCGTCCCCACGAGTTGTGTCAATCCTTCTTCTGTATGTAGAAGTTAATACACTGCTTCTGCCTCTTCAACCTCGTGTGGGTCCTCCACCTTGGCGCAAACCCTGTGTGGTCAGGCCACCCTTCCTTGTAACTGCGCACAAGGACTACCACACACCTCCTTACTATGCTGGCAGCAGAGCTCAATGCCATCAGGCGGTCAAAGGTTTACTTTGAAATGTATGGGAAATGTGAGTCACACCGCTGAGAAGTTGTGGACGGTTAGCTCTGGAGACCGAGTTTCATCAATGGTTGTCTCCACTCAACCAGCAGCCAGGGAAGGCCGGGTGCGACAATGATGCAAACATGGGTGCGGCCCTTCGTTGTGACAATGTGACACACGTGCCTTGTGTGGTTCACGTGTTGAACCTGGTTGTCCAGCAATTTTTAAAGCACTATCCTGGCCCACATGGCCTTCTGCAGAGAGCACGGTGTAACGCCTTCCTTGATCCACACACTCAGATGGGCTGTAAATGATAGGCTAGAGGGAAGCCACTCACCAAGCAGGACCCCTAGAACACTGAAACCCTTTAACCCCTATACAGGGATTAGGAATTACACAGGGCCCAAGGTGATTAATACCTGTGGAAGGCTGCAGTTCCAGAGAATAGTAGTCAGGCAGGGTCAAAACATTAATTGAGAAACAGGAACAGAATGGGACGGCCAGGACTTAATCAGAAAACAAGCAGAGGTGAAATGCGTATCGGCCAACAAGGTACATAAACAGCAAGCAGGAAAAGTAGTCAGGTAACAAGCACACAAAATCATAAAACTGAACTGGGGGTAAAATTAACCAGAGGTTCATAGCTATGTCTGGCAGTGGTCTGCAGACAGGATGGGCATAAAAAAGGGTGTGGTGTCTTCCCATTGGTTGTAGCTGAATGATGGTATTTCATCTGTGAGATACCCACCAGCTACATTCAGCCAGAGATTCTGCATCTGTCAAGATAATGCAGCCCAGTGGGTGAGCATAACCTGCGTCCACCTGCGCCGCTGGCATCGACTCCTCTCCCATCATCAGCACTATGCATGAATGGAACACGTTGTCACCTGGCGACCGGAGTACAAATTGACGGAGCGTACTCCGTTGGTGACTTAACAGCCGTGTGCGGCAATGATGCAAACCTGGCTGCGGGCCATCGTCAGGGCAATGTGACACACGTGCCTTGTATGGCTCACGTGTTGAACCTAATTCTCCAGCAATTTTTAAAACACCATCCCGGCCTACATGGCCTTGTGCAGCGGGCACGCTCGCCATGTGCTCACTTCCATCGTGCGCACACAGCAGCTCAACAACTTTCATCACTCCGGAAGTCTTAGGGTCTGGCAGTTAAACGCCGGAAATGCGATGTTCCGACACGCAGGAATTGGAATCTGCACATGTTGCAGCGTGTGTGGCAGCACCGCAGAGCCCTGCTGAAATACGGTATGACATATAGCCTGGGATAACTTGATCCAGAGGTGGTGCAGATCACGCTGCTGCAGTGGTGTCAGATCAAGGACCTATGCACCATGCTACACAGTTTACAAATGTCGACGAAGATGTTTAGCACTGGCAATGTCATTCTCAGCGTGACATTTGTGGTCATCTACATGATGGCGCACACTGTAATTATTATTCGGAGTCAGGTGTTGGGACAAGAGGAAGGGGAGGAAGTACAGGAGGAGTCAAATGCGGAAGGGATAACAAGATCTACGAGGTCCAGATGGTCAGCGGCACCTATGCGGCAGTCATGGTGAGGGAGAGGGATTAACAAGGGCGCATAGTATCAGCAAAAAGTGTTGAGGAAAGTGCAGGAGCCCATAAAGAAATGGAGGACGAACTGGCGATGGGCATGGAAGACTCAGCAGATGAGTGAGAGCTTGCTCACATTTCGGTTGTGCGAGGTTGTGGGGAGAGGGCAGAGGAAGGAGGCACGATTCTCACCTATCTGCCACCAACACACCAAGGACTTGGTCCTCCTGGATGCACAAGACACATGAGCGCCTTCTTGCTGCACTACCTACATGACCCTCGGATTGTACGAATTCGAAGTAATCCTGAATACTGGGTTGCCACACTGTTAGATCCCCGGTACAAGACAAAATTTGGCGAAATAATTCCTGCCATAGAAATGGGCGCACGTATACAGGAGTATCTGCAGAATGTGGTACGCAATCTTAGATCTGCTTTTCCACTAAACACCAGTGCTGCACAGAGTGAATCTCAACGCTTTGTCATGGATAGGAGGAAATGGTCTTTTCCTTGTCCACATCGGAGGGACCGAGGGCTGGATGCTGTGCTGAGATGGCGTTGAGTACGGTGTCCCTGCAGAGTTGCACTTTTGGTCATATACCAAAATGAGTTGAAAAAGGACAGATGCTGGTGGAAAGGGGAACAGGTGTGTTGGAAAGGGGAAAAAAGTTTTGGTCCGTGGATTTGGTGGTTAAGCAGAAGTAACATTTGATGAAGAAACACCATCTGTTACAGTGGGACTGGCAGATTTGGATAAGGTGGTATATACTATGTTACCGCTATATAACGAAAATTAATAAGAAAAGAAATATATATCCCCATCAGCAGTCAGTGTCCACCGTGCTCCCAGTTGGAAAAGGAGAGGTTGGCAACTGGAAGGTTTGGTGGAGGATACAGAGCTGTGTGGCTATGAAACTAATAGTAGCCTGAACCGAGTTAGACGCCATTCGGATCTGGAGACTGGGAGCCCTGTTAGCGTCACAGGGTCCACATGCCCACCCAGCCCAGGAACTCTCTGTTAACAACACAAGAGCCATTGAGTACGCTGACCGTGTGCGTAGGGGCCACACCTGTGGACAGCAGGCGCATCAGCAGCAGCAGGCCTGTTAATGCCACTGGGCTGCACAAGCAGGACTGGTAGGACAGGAGCTGGTCTTAACCGTTCTGCGTTACCAACTGTGGTGGTGGCCTGCATCGACACCCTATCCCTGCCTACCTCTGGCCTAAAGCCGCAATGGGTTCAACACATGGAGGTGTGCTCTTTCGGAGCATAATAGAAGAATGCGCACCTCCTTGTTGGCTCCAGCCCCTTTTATAACCTGGGTCCGGCCCAAACCAGGGTGAACCACAATGAACCTCCTGGAGACAAAAGTAGAGTGACACGTCATGAGTGGCATAACTAGCGTCCTATTTGGAACCGCAACTTCAATGATGACCTCATGGCTGCCATGACCCAAACACCTCACCAGTCATCGTCTGACCATCAATAATGCGGTGACAAGTCATAGGGGTGGGCCTCTGCAAGCCATTTGGGAGGACACCTGATGCCCTGTGGTCTATATGGGACCCCCACATCAGGGGCAGGGCCAAAGAGTTCATTACCGGACCTAGTCTCTGATGCAGTAAGTGCCTGAGCATGCTCAGTAGCATGAAATACAGTCTCTGAAAAAAGACTATCAGCTTTAGCATGGTGTCTAGGCACAAAACAGGACTTAGACCCGGCACGGAATGCAAGTACCTGTGCAAAGAGGCTTTTGACACTTAGTGTGGGAGCATGCGCTGTATCCCGAAATGAAGACTTAGCGTCAGGAATGGCACAGTCAGGCTGAGCATACTCACTAGGCGAAACACTGTAGTTAGGCTGCAGCTTGGGTAAATCGGCACACGCATGCGCACTAGCTGCCTCTCCACACTTAGACGTGGAGGAGAAATTGCTCTTCGGAGATGGAGATGGAGATGCTGTCTATGAACAGAAGGAAAAGCTAAAGGAAGCCTCACTTTCTATCCCTCCGAATTATCAAATGCAGCAATGAATTCCCTGAGTTTGCTATAACATTAGCGTAGCAAAATGTGCATGAGGGTGTCATGTAGAGGTGCTAGAAATAGCTTGGCACCAGTGGGGCACTAATGGAATACAACAGCCAGTTCTATGATGCCACTAAATGGCAGTATTTTTTGCTATCATTATAGCTTATTAAAAACAGAGCAGGAGGGTGTCCTGCACAGGTGCTAGAAATAGCTTGGCACCAGTGGGGCACTAATGGAATACAACAGCCAGTTCTATGATGCCACTAAATGGCAGTATTTTTTGCTATCATTATAGCTTATTAAAAACAGAGCAGGAGGGTGTCATGCACAGGTGCTGCACATAGATTTGCACTATTGTGACTAGACAAAAGTCCAATAGCCACGTTTAGGATGCCACTAGGTTCACTGACTGTTTGCTAGTATAATGGCTTAGTTAAAAAGAGTTGGAGTGTGCAATGCAGGCAGACGTGCTGCAAATATCTTTCCACTAGTTTGACTACACAAAAGTACAATAGTCACGTTTAGGATGCCACTAGGTACACTGACTGTTTGCTAGTATAATGGCTTAGTTAAAAAGAGTTGCAGTGTGCAATGCAGGCAGACGTGCTGCAAATATCTTTCCACTAGTGTGACTACACAAAAGTACAATAGTCACGTTTAGGATGCCACTAGGTACACTGACTGTTTGCTAGTATAATGGCTTAGTTAAAAAGAGTTGGAGTGTGCAATGCAGGCAAACGTGCTGCAAATATCTTTCCACTAGTTTGACTACACAAAAGTACAATAGCCACGTTTAGGATGCCACTAGGTACACTGACTGTTTGCTAGTATAATGGCTTAGTTAAAAAGAGTTGGAGTGTGCAATGCAGGCAGACGTGCTGCAAATATCTTTCCACTAGTTTGACTACACAAAAGTACAATAGCCACATTTAGGATGCCACTAGGTACACTGACTGTTTGCTAGTATAATGGCTTAGTTAAAAAGAGTTGGAGTGTGCAATGCAGGCAGACGTGCTGCAAATATCTTTCCACTAGTTTGACTACACAAAAGTACAATAGCCACGTTTAGGATGCCACTAGGTACACTGAGTGTTTGCTAGTATAATGGCTTAGTTAAAAAGAGTTGGAGTGTGCAATGCAGGCAGACGTGCTGCAAATATCTTTCCACTAGTTTGACTACACAAAAGTACAATAGCCACGTTTAGGATGCCACTAGGTACACTGACTGTTTGCTAGTATAATGGCTTAGTTAAAAAGAGTTGGAGTGTGCAATGCAGGCAGACGTGCTGCAAATATCTTTCCACTAGTTTGACTACACAAAAGTACAATAGCCACGTTTAGGATGCCACTAGGTACACTGACTGTTTGCTAGTATAATGGCTTAGTTAAAAAAAGTTTGAGTGTGCAATGCAGGCAGACGTGCTGCAAATATCTTTGCACTAGTGTGACTACACAAAAGTCCAATAGCCACGTTTAGGATGCCACTAGGTACACTGAGTGTTTGCTAGTATAATGGCTTAGTTAAAAAGAGTTGGAGTGTGCAGAGGACAGGAGGGTACAGTGCCAGGATTGTGGGGCTCTGGGTAGAGGAATGGAAGCCTGCCTTTCTATTCCCTCCTAATGGGGAAATGCAGCGACGAAATCCCTGACCTTGGCTACACAGACGCTGTCTCCGTTTTCAGGACCTGTTACCTATGGCTCTGACCCTGCCGGTTTGAGCCCTTAAAAGGACTGATAGAAAGTGCTCTCCCTAAGCTGTCTAGCGCTGTGTGTGGAACGCATACAGCTGTATCGGCGATAGGACAAAGGACGGAGCTGCGACAGTGATGTCTGACACCCATGACGCAGAAGAGATAATGGCGTCCGGACGGGCAGATACTCGTTTTTATAATGCAGGGACATGTGACATGGACATCCTATCACACATGCCGTTGCTTCTCTGGCTAAAAGTCCACTTAGCTGTGTGTGTGTCTGGGATTGGCTGACATGCTGGCCCGCCCCACTACACGCGCGCGCTTAGGGAAGGAAGACAAGGAAAAAAAAAAAAAATGGCGATCGCCATTATACAAACAGCAGTGATCTGAAGGCGCTGTTCCCGCACACTATACACTGAAATGTCATAATAGTGTGAGTCACAGAGTGACTTACACTATTACAGCGGAAAGCCAGCTAGGAATTAGCTGTTTTTTTCCTGCTAGAACCGTTCTCGAACGTTTCTAGAACTATCGAGCTTTTGCAAAAAGCTCGAGTTCTAGTTCGATCTAGAACAGGCCCCAAAATCACTCGAGCCTAGAACTGGAGAACCTCGAACCGCGCTCAACTCTACTCTGCACCCCATCTTGACAGAAAAAAAATAAATGTAAAAATTTTGGCAAATTTTTTAAACAAGAAAAACTGAAATATCACATGGTCATGTGATTCAGACCATTTGCTCAGTATTGAGTAGAAACACCCTTTTGAGCTAGTACAGCCATGAGTCTTCTTGGGAATGATGCAACATGTTTTTCACACCTGGATTTGGGGATCCTCTGCCATTTTTCTTGCAGATCCTCTCCACTTCCGTCAGGTTGAATAGTGAACGTTGGTGGACAGCAATTTTCATGTCTCTCCAGAGATGCTCAATTGGGTTTAGGTCAGGGCTCTGACTGGGCCAGTCAAGAATGGTCACAGAATTGTTCTGAAGCCACTCCTTTGTTTGCTGGAAGGTGAACCTTTGGCGAAGTTTGAGGTCAAGAGCACTCTGACAGAGGTTTTCTTCCAGGACATCTCTGTACTTGGCCGCATTCATCTTTCCTTCTATTACAACAAGTCGTCCTGTGCCTGCAGCTGAAAAAGACCCCCATAGCATGATGCTGCCACCACCATGTTTTACTGTTGGGATTGTATTGGGCAGGTGATGAGCAGTGCCTGGTTTTCTCCACACATACCACTTAGAATTATCACCAAAATGTTCTATCTTTGTCTCATCAGACCAGAGAATCTTATTTCTCATAGTCTGGGAGTCCTTTATGTGTTTTTTTGCAAGCTCAATGCGGGCTTTCATATATCTTGCACTGAGGAGAGGCTTCCGTTGAGCCACTCTGCCATAAAGGCCTGACTGGTGAGGGCTGCAGTGGTAGTTGACTTTGTGGAACTTTCTCCCATCTCCCTACTGTATCTCTGGAGCTCAGCCACAGTGATCATGGGTTTCTTCTTTATCTTTCACCAAGGCTCTTCTTCTACAATTGCTCAGTTTGGCTGGATGGCCAGGTCTAGGTAGAGTTCTGGTGGTCCCAAACTTCTTCCATTCAAGGCCACTGTGCTCTTAGGAACCTTGAGTACTGAAGAAATTATTTTGACTCCTTGGCCAGATCTGTGCCTTGCCACAATTCTGTCTCTGAGCTTCTTGGGCAGTTCCTTTGACCTCATGATTCTCATTTGGTCTGACATGCACTGTGAGGTCTTATATAGACAGGTGTGTGCCTTTCCAAATAAAGTCCCATCAGTTTACTTAAACACAGCTGGACTCCAACGAAGGAGTAGAACCATCTCAAAGAGGATCACAAGGATATGGACAGCATGTGACTTAAATATGAGTGCCTGAGCAAAGGTTCTGAATACTTATGACCATGTGATATTTTAGTTTTTCTTTGTTATAAAATTTGCAAAAATTTCTACATTTGTTTTTTTTTTGTCAAGATGGGAAACAGACTGTACATTAATGAGAACAAAAATTGAACTTTATTGAATTTGCCGAATGGCAGCAATGAAACAAAGAGTGAAAAATTTTAAAGGGTCTGAATACATTACGTAACCACCGTATGTAAATCCCATACTTGTGGTTTTGAAAAAGGTGATGTAAGAATTAAGCACTGCGCTGCTGTGCAAGGAGACAATCCAAGTATATCCAGAAAGGGATTTATTGTGAACGCGTTTTCAGAGATTCCATCTCCTCCTTCATCAGATTGTGTTTGATGAAGGAGATGGAATCTCCAAAACCATGTTCACAATAAATCACTTTCTGGATATACTTGGATTGTCTCCTTGCACAGTGTTTAACCTTTTCATCGTCTTTTCATCTCTGACTACACGTGGTGCTGCAGCAGCCGTGCCTTATATGCTGTATCAGTTGATTATGACTCACACAATGCTCCTTGTCCTCACTTGAATGCGACCCCATTTGTGCTCCTTGTCTTCCAGCCCTTTCTATTGTATACTTGTGGTTTTGTGACCTCCCACTTTCACCGCCGTTACCAGAGAATCCTGACAGTGTGATGTACGTACTGTGAGAATTCAGAAGTCTGTAGTCACAGAGTGACTGTAAGATTATTTTAACACTGATGACTTATAGTTAGGATAGGTTATCAATCTCTGATTCGCTGGGGTCCTACACCCTTCACTGATCACTTGTTCTCAGTGCAGGTGGCCGGAAATGCTCAGTTCCGGATCTGCTCCGTCTTCTGATAGTGGCCTCAGTCGGGTACTGCACATCCATCTCCCACTCAAATCAATAGGAGTCAGATGTGCAGTACCCTGTCACAGCCACAATCAGAAGGCTGAGCAGCTCCGGAAATGAGCATTTCTGGCCACCTGAACCGAGAACAGCTGATCTGCAGTGGTGCTAGACCCCGACAGATTAGACACATTGATGACCTTTAGATTGGCCATCAATGTTAAAGTAATTTTACAATTTATGAATTATTACTTGTGTACAGAATCAGAACTAATAAAAGCACCAGAACCACCAGAGGTACAGAAATACATAATTAGAACCCCAATCAGTAAAGAAACACCGCATCACAACTACCAGCAGTAAAGAAATTCTTCACCAGAACACCACCAGTACAGAAATGCATCCATATAACCCCATCAGTACAGAAACACAGCATCAAAACCCTCATCAGTATAGAAATACATCACCAGAACCAAAAGAAGTACATGGTACATCAATTATAATGTCAGGTCAGACCCATATACATTTGTATTCAATGAACGTACAACAACCAGTACTGAAAGACATGAGCACAATTGTTCAGTGGGACCCAGGGTACTGTACTTTGCCTGAATCCCGGCTTTCAGCTTGACGGCCAGCTCAGAGAATGGTCGGCTTCCACTACAGGGATGGCAAAATGCAGCTGCCGGGGAGACTCTCAGACCGCCAAATCAGGAGGCCCAACTGTGCCCCCTGATGGCTGCACCTGGGGCACATGCCCCACCACCCCCTCCCCTAGATACGCTTCTGCCTCAGTGTTTCATGAGTGATTTTTCACATATGAAAAAAAGATTCTATACATTACAATGGTACTCATGGACTGCACACTTACAGTAGGGAAAAGAAGTATCTAATACACTGCCAATTTTGCAAATTTTCCCACCTACAAAAAATGAAGAGGTCTGTAATTTTTATAGTAGGAACACTTGAACTGTGACAGAATAAAAACAAAATTCAGAAAATCACATTGTATGATTTTAAAATAATTAATTTGCATTTTATTGCATGAAATAATTATTTAAATAAATATTAAAACAGACCTTAATATTTGGTACAGAAACCTTTTTTTGCAATTACAGAAGTCAGAAGTTTCATGTAGTTATTGACCAAGTTTACATAAACTGCAGAATGGGTTTTGGCCCACTCCTCCATACAGATCTTCTCTAGATATTTCAGGTTTCAGGGCTGTCACTGGGTAACATTGAGTTTCATCTCACTCGATAGATTTTCTATTGGGTTCAGGTCTGAAGACTGCCTAGGCCACTCCAGGACCTTGAAATGCTTCTTACAGAGCCACTTCTTACTTGCCTTGGCTATATGTTTAGGGTTATTGTTATGCTTGAAGACCCAGCCACAACCCATCTTCAATACTCTTACTGAGGGAAGGAGGTTGTTGGCTAAAATGTGATACATGACCCCATCCATCCTCCCTTCAATACGGTGCAGTTGTCACTTCCCCTTTGCAGATAACCACCCCCAAAGTATGATGTCCCCCCCCCCATTCTTCACGGTTAGGATGGTGTTTGTGAAGACACAGCCCTGTAAAATGTCTGTCATGGGTTAATATTTTTAATTTGGCGAGATAGGAGTCCCTTTTGTGTGTTAACTAGTCTTTGTTGAGTCATTGTTCTCCACAGGACTATCAGTGCCTCCCATTGTCTGAGAATGTGGATTGCTAAATTAATGTCACTTCCCCCAGCCTCTCTGTCTACCTAAGGGTACCTTCACACTTAGCGATGCAGCAGCGATCCGACCAGCGATCTGACCTGGTCAGGATCGCTGCTGCATCGCTACATGGTCGCTGGTGAGCTGTCAAACAGGCAGATCTCACCAGCGACCAGTGAACAGCCCCCAGCCAGCAGCGACGTGCAAGCGACGCTGCGCTTACACGGAGCCGCCGTCTGGAAGCTGCGGAGACTGGTAACTAAGGTAAACATCGGGTATGGTTACCCGATGTTTACATTAGTTACCAGTGTGAGCAGGGAGCAGGGAGCCGCGCACACTGAGCGCTGGCTCCTTGCTCTCCTAGCTACAGTACACATCGGGTTAATTAACCCGATGTGTAATGCAGCTACATGTGCAGAGAGCAGGGAGCCGCGCACACTGCTTAGCGCTGGCTCCTTGCTCTCCTAGCTGCTGTACACATCGGGTTAATTAACCCGATGTGTACAGCAGCTACATGTGCAGAGAGCCGGAGCCGGCAGCACAGGCAGCGTGAGAGCTGCAGAGGCTGGTAACTAAGGTAAATATCGGGTAACCACCTTGGTTACCCGATGTTTATCTTGGATACAGCTTACCTCAGCTGTCAGACGCCGGCTCCTGCTCCCTGCTCGCTTCATTTGTCGCTCTCTTGCTGTCACACACAGCGATCTGTGTGTCACAGCAGGAGAGCGGCTTTGAAGAAAACGAACCAGGGCTGTGTGTAACGAGCAGCGATCTCGCAGCAGGGGCCAGATCGCTGCTCATTGTCACACACAGCGAGATCGCTAATGAGGTCACTGCTGCGTCACAAAAAGCGTGACTCAGCAGCGATCTCGGCAGCGAGCTCGCTGTGTGTGAAGCACCCCTTACTCAGATGAGAATTACCTATGCGGATTGAAATGCCACCCAATCAGAGCACAGCCTTATTCCACCAATTCATGTGAGACCACATTCCTTGGAATGAGTGCCCGGGAGATATAAAAAGGGACTGTTGAAGTCACCAGGTTGTTCTTTTGCTACATGGCTACAATCTAGGGTTTTCGATCCCGGTTGGAAGTCCATTATTCAGCCTAGGCACTTCGATGCTGGCTAAGTAATCTCAAACTGGATTACAAGGATCCTAGGATTAAGCTGGAAGAAACCTAGGTTGGGGACAATGTAACTGAATACCTATCTATTGCATACATACAAACTTGTGCCATTTGTATCACACTCATTCCAGTGCATTGTCCATAGGGAATTTTGTCTGAATCATGTTTTTCAGAGATTTATATGTAAACCCCAATGTAAGCACTCAGCAAAGAGCACAGGATAAACGGGAGCCGAGCCTTTACTGCACTCTTTGGGAGGCAGAATCAACAAATCAATAGCAGTTGAAGAATTTGCTTTATTTACCATATTTTTCGCTTTAAAAGACGCACTTTTGTTCCCCCAAATTTTGGGGGAAAGTAGGGGGTGCGTCTTATAAACCGAATATACGGGGGGGTGTACATATATACCGTATTTTTCGGACTATAAGACGCACCGGACTATAAGACGCACCCTGGTTTTAGAGGAGGAAAATGGGAAAATAAAACTTTAAGCAAAAAATGTGGTCATGACACACTGTTATAGGGCGAGGATCTGCTGCTGACACTGTTATGGGGGTAATGTCCCCAAATTCTCTACTAAGGTACCCCATCCTGGTAATGATCCTCTTGCCTTGTATATGATCCTGCTATAAACCCCCATCCAGCCTGTTCACATGCCCCCCCCATCCAGCCTGTTCACATGCCCCCCCATCCAGCCTGTTCACATGCCCCCCCATCCAGCCTGTTCACATGCCCCCCCATCCAGCCTGTTCACATGCCCCCCCATCCAGCCTGTTCACATGCCCCCCCATCCAGCCTGTTCACATGCCCCCCCATCCAGCCTGTTCACATGCCCCCCCATCCAGCCTGTTCACATGCCCCCCCCCCCATCCAGCCTGTTCACATGCCCCCCCATCCAGCCTGTTCACATGCCCCCCCATCCAGCCTGTTCACATGCCCCCCCCATCCAGCCTGTTCACATGCCCCCCCCATCCAGCCTGTTCACATGCCCCCCCCATCCAGCCTGTTCACATGCCCCCCCCATCCAGCCTGTTCACATGCCCCCCCATCCAGCCTGTTCACATGCCCCCCCCCCATCCAGCCTGTTCACATGCCCCCCCATCCAGCCTGTTCACATGCCCCCCCATCCAGCCTGTTCACATGCCCCCCCATCCAGCCTGTTCACATGCCCCCCCCCCATCCAGCCTGTTCACATGCCCCCCCTCCATCCAGCCTGTTCACATGCCCCCCCCCATCCAGCCTGTTCACATGCCCCCCCCCATCCAGCCTGTTCACATGCCCCCCCATCCAGCCTGTTCACATGCCCCCCCATCCAGCCTGTTCACATGCCCCCCATCCAGCCTGTTCACATGCCCCCCCATCCAGCCTGTTCACATGCCCCCCCATCCTGCCTGCTCATATACTCCCATCGTGCTCATATACCATCCTGGTATATGGCCTGTATCCTATAGCACAGAGAAAAAAATAAACGTTTATACTCACCTTTTCCTCACTCCCTGCAGCACCGATCACATCTTCCTCTCTGGCACGCTGACCTGTGTGTGTGGAGCCGTTCCCCTGCTTCATCGCGATGTCTTCCTGTCTGTGCCGATCAGCTGACCAGCTCAGCACAGATCAGCTGACCGGCACAGACAGGAAGTCATCGTGTGCAGCAGGGGGGCGGCTCCACACACGGGGACGGTTGAGTGTACTGATTCACTGCACCCCGCGCTGGTAATGACGCGCGGGGGGCAGTGAATACAGCCGCACATGATCACTCCAGGCTGTAATTGCCAGGGGTGATCATGCCGGCTCTTTGCAATGCGCGCGTCCCCGCTCATCCTTCCGCCCACCTGTCAGCGCCGGCTTCTGCGCTGAGAGATGGGCGGGAGGATGGGCGTGCATATGTAATGAGCGGGCCCACGTGGTCACGGCAGGCGCTGCTGCTGCCTGCTCGTGCCCCCGATGACCTGCAGCACCCTCATTCCCAGACGCAGCCCTATAGTCAGACCATAAGACGCACCCCCAACTTTCCCCCAACATTTGGGGGAAAAAAAGTGCGTCTTATGGTCCGAAAAATACGGTATATACTGCAGGGTCCGCTCTGGAGCGGTGCTGGGGGCAGGTGACAGCTGCCAGTGGCAGCGTTTGATCTCCTGCTCCCGCTCATATAATATGCACAGCCGCTGTCCAGCAGTGTGGTGCTGAAACTGCATCACGCTGAGGGGCTGGGGCAGCGGGGCATATTACATCTGCCTACGCCCTCCTTTGATCGCACATGATCCCCCCTGTGTTAGATATGGCCCCCATGCTGCTGCCCATAGTAAAATAAAAAAAGCTTTACTTACCTCCAGCGCTGATCTCCCGGTGTCCTGCTGCTGCTGTCTGTGATAAGGCACGCAGAGATCACTCTGCCGTGCCGATCACGTGACCGGCAGCAAGAACCAGGAAGTAAGGAAGCCAGAGCTCAACTGCGAGGAGGCTCAGTGCTGAGAAGGTAAGGAAAGAGTGTTTTATTTTATTATGGGCAGCAGCCTGGGGGCATATCTAACAGAGGGGAGATGTGCCATCTATAGTGGCCATGGGAAGCACACATGGGGGCCATATCTAACACAGGGGGAGGTGTACCATCTATAGGGGCCATGGGCAGCACAGGGGGACATGTCCCAGCACAAGGGGGTTATATTCAATATAAGGGGGCCATATCCAGATTAAGGGGGGCTAATTTTAGGATGGGGGGCTATGAGGGACATATACCCTATATGATTTGTTAGACGGACACTGGCATTATAAGATGGACCCCATTTAACATTAAAAAAAAAAAATTCTCTTTTCCTTCACCAAATTTGGGGGTGCGTCTTATAATCAGGTGCGTCTTATAAAGCGAAAAATACGGTATTTATTTTTTACACCGTTCATCTTCTGGTATATGTGATTAGGCAGCTTTATTCATCTGGTCAGTACGATTACAGTAATACCAGACTTATATAGTTTTTTTTAAGTTTGGCTATTATCACACTTAAAAAAAACGCTTTTATTCAAAATAAAGTATTTTTACATCACCAAATTTTGAAAGCTATACGTTTTATATTTTTCTGACGACAGTGTCATGTGAGGGCTTGATTTTTGGTGGAAGAATTGGAGTTTTTATTGGTACCATTTTGGGCCCCATAATATTTTTGAATTGCTTTCTATTATGCTTTATGTGAGGCTGAATCAAGAAGAAACAGCAACTGAGGAATTGTTTTATTTATTTTTCTTGTTTTTTTTATGCCGTTTACTGTGTCATAAAAGTGATAACCCAGCTTTATTCTTCAGGTGTGTTCAATAACAGCAATATTACAGTTATATTGGTTTTTTTTTGTTTTGTGGCTTTTACACAATTAAAACAATTGTATAGAAAAAAAATTGTTTTTGAATTGCTGTGTTCTGAGGGATATAGCTTTTATATTTTTTCTCTGACAGTACTGCAACTGCTTGGGGGCTTATTCTTGCGGGATGAGAAGACGTTTTCAGTGATACCATTTTTATTTCCATATGAGTTTTTGATCTTGTTTTATTCAATTTTTTTTGTCAGCCATTTGATGAAGAGATGGTTTTTGCTACGTTTTTTCACAGGTTTCACTGAATGGTTTAGCTAGCGTGATAGTTTTATAGATTGTGTATTTTTTGTTTTCTATTTATTGATTTATTTTATTTTTTTATTTATTTAGTCTTTATTTTCTGGGGATTTTTTTGATATTTTACAAAAAAATATTCCCACTATTTTATTTTGTTTCCATATGGGACATTAACTTTTATTAGTTTGATCACAGGTATAATGTATTGCAATGCACTAGCCTTGCAATATATCATACATGTTAGTGTTGCACTGACAGATCGTTTCTTAGACCATGCTCGTGTCATGGACTAAGAGGCCACTGTATCCAGGTAACCAGGAGGTCATCTTTAACCTCGGCTACCATAGCAACGATCAGGACTCTTTGATCAGGTTGCGGGTGGCCCAATTAGGAGAGAGAAGGTGCACACTCCCTTTTCCAGACTCCTAAAAGCTGTGATCGCTATTGATCACAGCATTTATGAGATTAAACAGCCAGCGCAGGGAATGGCCCTGGCTGTGAAAGCCAGGTGTCAGTTGTCATGTAAACCGAGCTCCCGGCGGCCATCACATGGGCACAACTCCTGTGCCCTCACGATCATCAGGACGTACCGGTAAGTCCATTAGTGGGAACGCACTTCGAAATAGAACATTCCAGTACATCCAATTCAGGGAGGGGTTAAGGGGAATCTGTCAGCAGGATTTCACATCCCAAACTATTTATATGTGCATATAGCTCTTTCAAAGACCAGTCTAGCACTACCTTTATGTGGTCAGTCTGTTCCTCTGTTACTGAGAAATGAGCATTTGAATTGATCTGCAAATGAGGCTGAACAGACCTGAAGCCTCTGTCACTCCAGCTCTATTCCCCACCCAGGGCCTCCTACTCCTGCTTGACTGACAGTTCATTTGCCTGAAGTCACAAAGTATGGAGGCTGTCAGTCAATGAGGAGCAGGAGGCACTGTGCAGGGAATAGAGCTAAAGTGACACAGGTTTCATATCTACTATAACTAGTCAGCATCATTTGCATATCAATTCAAAATCTCAGTGATGGAGAGCAAGCTTCTCTTGAAGAACAGAGGTCCATTGTACTTTTTCTATTAATCAAATCAAATTTCATGTCGTGATAACATTTTTCACTATTTTCTGTGATTTGTTTGCTGTCAGTTTATGGAAATGTTTACCTTTTGCTGTTGAATGTACCTAGTCCTGGTCACCGCAGCTTGGTGGGTTTGTAGGAATCCAAAGTATTAAGCTTGTAGCAGACTTTCAGTCTTCAGCACTCAAACCTTGTGGGAGTATGAAGTGTTTCACTTGGATCAAGTTCAGAGAAGAGCTACCGTACCAGAATGGTGAGCTGATTGTAAACTGTCCTACGAGGAACGGTTAAAGAATCTGGGAATGTTTAGCTTGCAAAAAAGGCTAAGAGGAGTTTACTTGCTGTCTAAAAATATCTGAAGGGCTGTCACAGTGTAGAGGGATCATGCTTAGTCTCTTTTGCACATGGAAACACAAGAAGTAGTGATGGGCAAGTACTTGCCACTGCTCAGTACTCGAGATACTGGTGCTCAAGCGCCATACTCAAGTCACCACACCCCATTTTTTGCGGCTGTTTTTCAGTCACTAAACATGCAGGGATTGCCTGCCAATCACAGTAAGGCCGTATCCATATTGGCTTCAGGCATTACTGTGATTGGTCAGCCTTAACGCATCATCAGGTCTATATATGACCCAGGGACGCAACACTCCGCTTACTATACCCCGGAAACAGTGTAGGGATAGCTGCTGCAAGAGGAATATATTAGGATTAGAAGCACATAAGCACTGATTATAGCCCTCTGGTGCTTGCTGCTGCAACCTAAAAATAAAAATCCTTTTTCAGGGCTACATCTATTCTATTCCCTAATAATACCACTGTTAGCTGCATTGACTGTAAGGATAACTGCTGGAGGAGTGTCAGGTTTGGATTACAGGCATATAGACAGGTATTGGAGCCTTACAGTCTTTGCTGCTGCAGCCCAAAACGAAAAATCCTTTGTCAGGCCTACATCTATTCTATACCTTATTAATACCACAGTTTGCTGTATTCAGTGTAGGAATAGTTGCTGAAGGAGGGATAGGTTTGGATTACAGGCATATAAACAGGGATTATAGCCTTACAGTCCTTGCTGCTGCACCCTAAAACTAAATTCACATGTTGCATTTTTCCTACATTTTTTGCAGCATTTTCTCATGGGTTTTATGCTAATTAAAAGCTAATTTTTACAGTACCAGTAAAGGCTAAGAGATTTCATAGATGTAATGAACATGATTATTTTTTTACTTCACTGAAATGGGAAAAATGCTGCGTTTTTGAAAGAAGCATTGAAAGCAATGAGAAAGTGCAAAAACGCTAAGTGTGAACATAGCTTGAAGGGTGGAGGAGGCGGGTGATTTTCTCACTTTTTTAAATTGTATACAAGTCATTATACAAAAAAGAATGTTTAAGGCCCCTTTCACACGTCAGTGATTCTGGTACGTTTGTGCTTTTTTTTAAACGTATGGCATCACTGATGTTCCACGGACCACGCAGTGGTGTGGTCCGTGAAACACGTGCCAGAAAAAAACGTTCATTTATAATAATAAACATTTTAACTCACCCGGCGTCCAGCGATGTCCTCTGCAGCCCGTTCTGCCGGCTGCTTCTAAGCCGGCTGATTACTGTCGCACATCTTAATGATGCACGACACAGCCGACCCGGAAGCAGCTGCTGCAGGGGTCACCGCCAGCCGGATGCTGCACCGTGGGAGGATTCAGCACCACGGAGAGCGGGAGCGGGCGCAGGTGAGTTGATTGCTAAGTGCAATCACGGGCCACGGAGAACGGAGCCCGGATTGCACTTAGACAACCCAGGTGTGCTGTGATTCACGGCATGCGCAGGGACATGTGCATGTTTTACACGCCAGTGAAAAACGTCTGTGTTTTTCACTGACGTGTGAAACGGGCCTTAATAACATTTTTCCTGTAAAATCCATATTATCTCCAGTTTTGTATGTTTTATTGTCAGTGTGTAAAAGTGGCATAATACTCTGACTTCATTGTTCTCACTAGCGACCTGGGAGTAAGAGATGTGTCCAAGCATCTTCTCCATGCTGTTCTTATTCCACTTCAGTGCTGTTGTACCGCTTGCGGGCTCGGCCGGCTGCCGAGCCGCTCGGATCCGTGCTCGTCGGTGGGTGGCTCGAGCTCTTCCACAGACCCGGGGGTCACGTCGCTCTGAAAGGGGGTTGGCTGCTGTCACCTTTCTAAGGGGGGTGTGTGTGCATGGGACTACCTGGGACGACCTGACTAGTCCAGGGCGACCCATTCCCGCTTGGTTTAATGCAGACCATCCGCGGGCTGCCCGTCCATCACCGGTTTATTTTTGTTTCTAAAAGATAAAACGGGAACACAATACAAGTATACTAACAGTTGTATTCAATTATTAGCTTCAAATCTTCCCTTACGGGAGGCACATGCTTGAACGTTGCAAAATGTAACACTTTTATTAATACAGGAACGGGACCGGGTCCTTCAGTCACCCACCCAAACAAGCATAGCCTTGATGCTGCCACAAAGTGGGCAGCACCCCTTTTCCCCAGTCCAGGAACGGGCCCAGGCGTTGTTTAACGGGATGGGTGCAGGTTTCACATCTGCTTGTGTCTTGGAGGGGGGCCCCTGACCTGGAGGATGGCCACCGGTTGCAATGGTGGCGGACCTCGGCCATCTGTTTCCCGCAGGCCCATCCTCCAGTCTGCCTCTCCAGAGGCTGTGAAATGGGAAGGCCGGTTAGGGATTTATTTACAAGCCCAAAAGTTTTTGGGTGGCCTGCCAGTTCTTGGCCTTGTCTTTAGTGAACAAAGCAAAAACAAACAAAAGGGCAGTATGGTCCCAACGGGGACTGTTCAACTTGGCAGCCGGGATCCGCTGCCTTTAACTTTCATCCTCCTCTTCGTACTCAGCCTCAACGGTAACTCCAGGGCTATACGGTGGGGAAGGGGTCTGGGAGCGCTCCGGGCCTTCATGGCTTGTCCTCCTCTGCACATCAAGGGCAAACCAGCCCCTCTCCCTGCAATGACAGGTGTAGCTGATCAGCTCTCCGGGGATCAGGTCACGGTCCGGGTGACCCATGCGCAGGTGGGGGTAGAGGGGACACAAAGACCTCCGCTTCCAAGCTGGGCTCAAACACAAACACCCACCCTTTGTTTGGGTCAAACCGCCTGGCCTGCCTTCGTGCGTGATAATAATAGAGTTAAAAAACCAGAGATGGTGCCGATTCTAGATTAGTACATATGTATACAAATTAATTCTAAAAAACACAAATGTGCTGCTTAGGTATTAAATAATTATGCTTAAAAGCAATAAACTAGGATTATTGCACACTAGAGGTTGCCCCGGCTGGTGGCTAACCAGTTAAAAATGTTAAAAAGTATAAGTTCAAATAATAATCCACCATAAATTAGAAGTAACTTCAGTAAAATGTCAGTATCCTTTTTGCTCTTTAAATTAATGGAGTCCCTGTTTTGATGGATAAGGTGTATACAAGCGCTTACCCTGGGCAATGCACTGGATTCAGTGTCCCTGCTACTGTTATCCCGTATGCCCCACACTCTACGGTGTAAAGACCTCCGGGATCTAACCGGAGTGTTCCTGGGGTGAGATGGATTTGAAACAAGCAGCTCTCCGGTGTTGAAATAGTCACAGGGAATCTGCCGCTTCACAACGCTTGGTCTCCGGTTTGAATTTTCCGTGCTGCAGACTGGAGCAGGATTTTGACAGATTCCGTGACCACCTCGGGCGTGGATGAATTTCGGCAGAGTGACTGCTAGATTGTTTCGCTGAATTAAATGACCGTAAATGCATCAAATAGGCAAATGTCTTAAGGAATAAATCATAGGCCAATCTCCGACACTCGTTTCGGGGACTATATCGGTCCCCTTTCTCAAGGATAGCCCAGCTTTAGATTTTGACCCCTTATATAGGGTGCACTCTTATTTTATAAATTATCCAGAAGCCTTCTATATCTATATATAAAAATACACATAAACCACTAAAGACTGAGTTCTGAACATGTCATTATATAAACATTATTAATTAAGGTCACTAATTACATTCTGTATATAAATTTCACCAAAAAAAATAAATAGCATTCAAAACGAGAAATTTAAAATATATCTTTGTAATATTAGATATACACAAAGACCTACTTCAGAAAAACCTAATTCAGAAAAAGGGGGGTGAAGAGGTATATAAATAAAAATAAAACAATCCAGCAGCAACAGATAGGGATTCTAGCCCTGGTTATATCTGTATACCTTATACAGATTTTTAATTTGTGAATACAATATTTAACATATTATATTTTTTTTATTAATATTATTTGTATCACTTACTATTGAGCAGAATTAAGTGTGCTGACAATCCCTCTATATACAGTATGAATCCCCCACATAGCTCCCTATGTACAGTATTAGCCCTCATATAGCCTTCCTGTATACAGTATGAGTCCCCACATAGCATTTCTATATACAGTATGAGCCCTCACATAGCCCCCTATGTACAGCATGAGCCTCCCACTTAGTCCTCATATATACAGTCATCCTGGGGGAAGCAAAGAGTGGTGACATCAGGACATGTGCGGTGGGCAGCAGAGGGCATGGTGCAGCCTATTGGCTATTGTTTTCAGCTCTTGGAACACCCAGACACCAGATGTGGCCCACAGGCAGGGCTGTATTTTGCCTTCATGCTGCCCTAGGCACTTTAAGTGGTCGCGCCCCTTAGTGACAACGTAACACTGAGTTTTCGCACACGACATCTGTTTAAGGCAGATCTACTCTGTAAAACACTTGAAAAAGTATCAATGAGAAACGAAGGGCACTAACCCACCCCAATGGGGATCACCACGGGCACATCAAAACATAGCATGAGTATAAAATATTCCCACCACACCGTCCCCACTTATATACTGTGACTGTCACACTGCCCCTAATAAACTACACACTGCCCTCCCTTATAAATTATACCCACCACACCTTCCTCAATTATGAAATATGATCTGCACATTGTCCTCACATCATGCTGCCCCCTCCTCACAATGTCCCATGCATGCTGCCCCCTCCTCACAATGTCCCATGCATGCTGCCCCCTCCTCACAGTGTCCCATGCATGCTGCCCCCTCCTCACAATGTCCCATGCATGCTGCCCCCTCCTCACAATGTCCCATGCATGCTGCCCCCTCCTCACAATGTCCCATGCTTGCTGCCCCCTCCTCACAATGTCCCATGCATGCTGCCCCCTTCTCACAATGTCCCATGCATGCTGCCCCCTCCTCACAATGTCCCATGCATGCTGCCCCCTCCTCCCAATGTCCCATGCATGCTGCCCCTTCCTCACAGTGTCCCATGCATGCTGCCCCCTCCTCACAATGTCCCATGCTTGCTGCCCCCTCCTCACAATGTCCCATGCATGCTGCCCCCTCCTCACAATGTCCCATGCTTGCTGCCCCCTCCTCACAATGTCCCATGCATGCTGCCCCCTTCTCACAATGTCCCATGCATGCTGCCCCCTCCTCACAATGTCCCATGCATGCTGCCCCCTCCTCCCAATGTCCCATGCATGCTGCCCCTTCCTCACAGTGTCCCATGCATGCTGCCCCCTCCTCACAATGTCCCATGCTTGCTGCCCCCTCCTCACAATGTCCCATGCATGCTGCTCCCTCCTCACAATGTCCCATGCATGCTGCCCCCTCCTCCCAATGTCCCATGCATGCTGCCCCTTCCTCACAGTGTCCCATGCATGCTGCCCCCTCCTCACAATGTCCCATGCATGCTGCCCCTTCCTCACAGTGTCCCATGCATGCTGCCCCCTCCTCACAATGTCCCATGCTTGCTGCCCCCTCCTCACAATGTCCCATGCATGCTGCTCCCTCCTCACAATGTCCCATGCATGCTGCCCCCTCCTCCCAATGTCCCATGCATGCTGCCCCTTCCTCACAGTGTCCCATGCATGCTGCCCCCTCCTCACAATGTCCCATGCATGCTGCCCCCTCCTCACAGTGTCCCATGCATGCTGCCCCCTCCTCACAGTGTCCCATGCATGCTGCCCCCTCCTCACAATGTCCCATGCTTGCTGCCCCCTCCTCACAATGTCCCATGCATGCTGCCCCCTCCTCACAGTGTCCCATGCATGTTGCCCCCTCCTCAAAATGTCCCATACATGCTGCCCCCTCCTCACAATGTCCCATGCATGCTGCCCCCTCCTCCCAATGTCCCATGCATGCTGCCCCTTCCTCACAGTGTCCCATGCATGCTGCTCCCTCCTCACAATGTCCCATGCATGCTCCCCCCTCCTCACAGTGTCCCATGCATGCTGCTCCCTCCTCACAATGTCCCATGCATGCTGTCCCCCCTCACAATGTCCCATGCATGCTGCTCCCTCCTCACAATGTCCCATGCATGCTGCCCCCTCCTCACAATGTCCCATGTGTGCTGCCCCTCCTCACAATGTCCCATGCGTGCTGCCCCCTCCTCACAATGTCCCATGCATGCTGCCCCCTCCTCACAATGTCCCATGCATGCTGCCCTCTCCTCACAATGTCCCATGCATGCTTCCCCGTCCTCACAATGTCCCATGCATGCTTCCCCCTTCTCACAATGTCCCATGCATGCTGCCCCCTCCTCACAATGTCCCATGCATGCTGCTCCCTCCTCAGTTTCCCATGCATGCTGCTCCCTCCTCACAATGTCCCATGCATGCTGCTCCCTCCTCACAGTTTCCCATGCATGCTGCCCCTCTCCATGAGCTCCTAATGCTGCCTTCCTCTTTTTCATAATGACACCTCCATGCTGCCCCATTCATCATACTAAGACCACTACACTAACGCTTATGCTGAGACCCACACACACACACACACACACACACACACACACACACACACACACACTACCCCACTCTTGATATTGACTCCCCTACATTGCTCCACTCCATACTGAGCCCACACATGCTGCCCCTTCTCCATAATGAGCTCCCAATGCTGCCCCCCTCTCATTCTGAGTCCTTACACTCTCCCGCCATCGATTTTGTCATTGCACTATCCCTCAACCCTTGTCCTCTGTCTCTAGGATTGGCCCCTCTCTCCCATTCCCCCAGCAGCAGCCGCTCTCCCCCGCCTTCACCAGCAGCCTCTCCCCCAGCTACAGGCCTCTCTCCCCCAGCTTCCCCCAGCATCAGCCTCTCTGCCCCCAGCATCAGCCTCTCTGCCCCCAGCATCAGCCTCTCTTCTCCCAGCCTCCCCCAGCATCAGCCTCACTCCTCCCAGCCTCCCCCAGCATCAGCCCCCCCAGC
This sequence comes from Anomaloglossus baeobatrachus, assembly GCF_048569485.1. Taxonomy (NCBI): domain Eukaryota; kingdom Metazoa; phylum Chordata; class Amphibia; order Anura; family Aromobatidae; genus Anomaloglossus; species Anomaloglossus baeobatrachus. The sequence continues at coordinate 321,678,742 of NC_134357.1, forward strand.
ATCAGCCTCCACCCTCCCAGCCTCCCCCCTCCCAGCCTCTCCCCTCACAGCCTCTCCCAGTATCAGCCTCCCCCAGCATCAGCCTCTCTCCTCCCAGCCTCCCCCAGCATCAGCCTCTCCCAGCATCAGCCTCTCTTCTCCCAGCCTCCCCCAGCATCAGCCTCTCTCCCCCAGCATCAGCCTCCCCCAGCATCAGCCTCCCCCAGCATCAGCCTCCCCCAGCATCAGCCTCTCTCCTCCCAGCCTCCCCCAGCATCAGCCTCCCTCAGCATCAGCCTCCCTCCTCCCAGCCTCCCCCAGCATCAGCCTCCCCCTCCCAGCCTCCCCCAGCAAAAGCCTCCCCCCTCCTAGCCTCCCCCAGCATCAGCCTCTCTCCTCCCAGCCTCCCCCAGCATCAGCCTCCCTCAGCATCAGCCTCCCTCAGCATCAGCCTCTCTCCTCCGAGCCTCCCGCAGCATCAGCCTCTCCCAGCATCAGCCTCCCTCAGCATCAGCCTCTCTCCTCCGAGCCTCCCGCAGCATCAGCCTCTCCCAGCATCAGCCTCCCTCAACATCAGCCTCTTTCCTCCCAGCCTCCCTCAACATCAGCCTCTTTCCTCCCAGCCTCCCTCAACATCAGCCTCTCTCCTCCCAGCCTCCCCCCTCCCAGCCTCCCTCAGCATCAGCCTCCCTCCTCCCAGCCTCCCCCAGCATCATCCTCCCCTAGCACCAGCCTCCCCCAGCATCAGCCTCCCCCTCCTAGCCTCCCCCAGTATCACCCTCTCTCCTCCCAGCCTCCCTCAGCATCAGCCTCTTTCCTCCCAGCCTCCCCCAGCATCAGCCTCCCTCAGCATCAGCCTCCCTCCTCCCAGCCTCCCCCAGCATCAGCCTCTCTCCTCCCAGCCTCCCCCCTCCCAGCCTCCCTCAGCATCAGCCTCCCTCCTCCCAGCCTCCCCCCGCATCAGCCTACCCCAGCACCAGCCTCTCTCCTCCCAGCATCAGCCTCTCTCCTCCCAGCCTCCCCCAGCATCAGCCTCCCTCAGCATCAGCCTCTCTCCTCCCAGCCTCCCCCAGCATCAGCCTCACTCAGCATCAGCCTCCCTCCTCCCAGCCTCCCCCAGCATCAGCCTCCCCCAGCATCAGCCTCTCCTCCCAGCCTCCCCCAGCATCAGCCTCTCTCCTCTCAGCCTCCCCCAGCATCAGCCTCTCTCCTCCGAGCCTCCCGCAGCATCAGCCTCTCCCAGCATCAGCCTCCCTCAACATCAGCCTCTTTCCTCCCAGCCTCCCTCAACATCAGCCTCTTTCCTCCCAGCCTCCCTCAACATCAGCCTCTCTCCTCCCAGCCTCCCCCCCCCAGCCTCCCTCAGCATCAGCCTCCCTCCTCCCAGCCTCCCCCAGCATCATCCTCCCCTAGCACCAGCCTCCCCCAGCATCAGCCTCCCCCTCCTAGCCTCCCCCAGTATCACCCTCTCTCCTCCCAGCCTCCCTCAGCATCAGCCTATTTCCTCCCAGCCTCCCCCAGCATCAGCCTCCCTCAGCATCAGCCTCCCTCCTCCCAGCCTCCCCCAGCATCAGCCTCTCTCCTCCCAGCCTCCCCCCTCCCAGCCTCCCTCAGCATCAGCCTCCCTCCTCCCAGCCTCCCCCCGCATCAGCCTACCCCAGCACCAGCCTCTCTCCTCCCAGCATCAGCCTCTCTCCTCCCAGCCTCCCCCAGCATCAGCCTCCCTCAGCATCAGCCTCTCTCCTCCCAGCCTCCCCCAGCATCAGCCTCCCTCAGCATCAGCCTCCCTCCTCCCAGCCTCCCCCAGCATCAGCCTCCCCCAGCATCAGCCTCTCCTCCCAGCCTCCCCCAGCATCAGCCTCTCTCCTCCCAGCCTCCCCCAGCATCAGCCTCTCTCTTCCCAGCCTCCCCCAGCATCAGCCTCCCTCAGCATCAGTCTCCCTCCTCCCAGCCTCCCCCAGCATCAGCCTCTCCTCCCAGCCTCCCCCAGCATCAGCCTCTCTCCTCCCAGCCTCCCCCAGCATCAGCCTCTCTCTTCCCAGCCTCCCCCAGCATCAGCCTCCCTCAGCATCAGCCTCCCTCCTCCCAGCCTCCCCCAGCGTCAGCCTCCCCCCATCCCAGCCTTCCGCAACATCAGCCTCCCCCCTCCCAGCCTCCCCCAGCATCATACTCTCTCCTCCCAGCCTTCCCCAGTATCAGCTTCTCTTCCCCCAAGTCTCCCCCAGTATCAGCCTCTCTCCTCCCACCCCATACGCAGATCATTAGAGACAACCCCACGCTCCTTATGAATCTTCAGCTCTGCGAGCACTTACCTTCTCCAGGGCCCGCCGTCATCTTCCTGGCTCACGTGAGTATCCTCTTCTGACACCGGCTTCCATCGCGGCGTCCTCTACGGCATCCTGCTGTAAGCTCTGCATGTGAAATCCGCAGAGCATTGGACGCAGCACAGAGGAAGGAGCTGATTGGCGCGCCTGTGACCCCGGAAGTGCAGGCGCCGGCAGCTCTCTGTGCCCGGCCGCCGCAGTTTGTCTGCATTCGCGTCTTAATTGACACGAATAAAAATAAATAAAGGTGCGCCTCTCCCCCCTCCCCCCTCCGAAAATACAGCGGATTTAATGAATGTGTAAAAAAAAAAAATTTTTTTTTTTTTTTTACTGCTAGAAGGTGCCGCCCCCTGCATCCTGCCGCCCTAGGCACGGGACCACGGGTGCCTAATGGTAAATACGGCCCTGCCCACAGGCCACACTTTGCTTATGTCTGGTCTACAGTAATCCTTGTAAATAAAACCACTTCACCACAATAGGCTTGTACTAATCATCTGCAAATCACTCTGACGTAATTTTAGTTGCAAATATAAACTAATGAGTAGGGTTCTACCATTTGGGAAACCCCTGCTTGGTTCTCACTTCTGAGGCAACCCAAAAGCACTTTTGCAAAGGCCAGACATTACTGTACATTTTATAGTACATACAGTGTACATTTCCATGCCATACCTCCTGTCGGAAAAGCAAGTCGCCATGCTCAGCTTCCTGCAGCATTATCCTCAAATTTAACAGGGGTTAGAGAAGAGGAGCACACTTTGCAGAGGGGCAATGTGTGGGGAACATTATGGTTAGGGCCAGTGTGGGGAGGGGACATTATGGATAGAGGCAGTGTGGGATAGGGGTCCTTATGGATAGGGGCAGTGTGGAGGGGACATTATGGATAGGAGCAGTGTGTGTGGGACAATACATAAAGAGACTGTAAGGGACATATTTTGTGCAGGTAATAAATGAGACAATCATTTATTCAGCGGTGCAGCATGGGAAATATTTTTGTCTATGCGATAGTGTAATGATTCTTTTATTTTTAAGAGCACAATGTCGGGACGTGCTGAAGATGGAAAAGAGGGAAGTCTGGAGAGACCAAATGTGGATGTGGAATCTCTGTATGGCATCTGTACTATGACAAAAGAGTTGTCAACAAAAAAGATGGGAACACTTCAATCAGAGAGGATGTCACCTATAAGTTGCTTGGATGTAAGTGTTTATTTGTGATACTCACTATATCTCATCAGTACTGTGGTTCCTGTATGTTTGATGATGGCTGGTAACAACTTCCAGTATCTCCTTACCATTGTTAGGGAACTACTGGAAGTTGCAGGTTCACAAGATACCAGTGTATATAGAGCTGACCTGAAACTGCAATTGATCACTGTACTAAGCTTGGTGAAGTATTCCTTTTACTGACGCTAGTTCTGGCTCTGCGTAATGTATTGATGGTGGATCTGGTGCTGCATTCATGTACTGAAGGTGATTCTGGCACTACATTTACGTACCTTTAGTGATTCTGGCACTACATTCATGTACTGATGGTGGTTTTGACACTACATTCTTGTTCTGACCGTGGTTGTGGCTCTTCATTCATTTACTGATGCTGGTTCTGGTGCTGCATTCACGTACCTATGGTGGTTCTGGCGTTGCATTCATCTACTGAAAGTGGTTCTGGTGCTGCATTCATGTACTGATGTTGGTTCTGATTATGTAGCAATCCATAATGTGTTTCATGTTAAAACTGAAAGATCCTCAAAACTTAGTTTTGACATTATGAGATGGATTTGGTTAAGTTTCTGCTTCAAAAACTCAGTGTAAGTTTGGGTGTTTTCATAATGGGGTTTTTTTGGAGCAAAAACTCATCAAATTCTTCTTAAATACTCAACAATTGGTGCTGAAGATGTCTTAATATACTGACAATTGTTCTTGTGATGCATTCATGTAAGTAACCCTTTAATTTATTTTTTTTGCGGCCCTTTGAATTGGTTCAGGATAAAAATGTGGACCAAAATATGTTGTGCACCTCTGCTGTATGGCAGTGTATCTGATGTAGCTGCAATGATCCTTGGTAAAAAGTACTGTGAAATAAATATTAATCATTTCACTGTGCATTGCCATCAAAATGCAACTGTAAATAGACCTGAAAATCACGCTGTTTAGTATATAAATAAAATTTATTTTGAGGATCCAGGCTCATATCTTTTATATTTGTACTGTTGCACAGACCCTAGACAGGTTGGCAACCTTGTCTGGTAAGGCATGTCTAATATTAAATAATAGCCAAATCAGCTTTGGAATGAATGCAATCAAAACGAAGGTAACTTAATTTACATAATAGAGGCAGAAATACTGCAGATATTCTGTAATATCAAAAGCTCATCATGGGAACGTAGCCTAAAGGGTACTTTACATGCTACAACATCGCTAGCGATCCCATTAGCAATGTCAAATTCTAGATCGCAAGTGCGATCTTTGGAGAGCGCACATGCGTAAAATGACCTATGTGCGCTCTCCAAAGATCGCACTTGCGATCTAGAATTTGACATCGCTAACGGGATTGCTAGCGATGTCGCAGTGTGTAAAGTACCCTTAAGGCCACATCCACACGTTGAGTATTTGGTGAGTATGTTTACCTCAGTATATTATAGCCAAAACCAGGAGTGGGTGATAAATACGGAAGTGTTGCCCATGTTTCTATTATACTTTTCCTCTGATTGTTCCATTCCTGGTTTTAGCTACAAGTACTGATGTACAAACACTCACCAAATACTCAACGGATGCAAATGGCCTAAAGCGGGCTTTACACGCTACGACATCGCTAATGCGGAGTCGTTGGGGTCACGGAATTCGTGACGCACATCCGGCCGCATTAGCGATGCCGTTGCGTGTGACATCGATTAGCGATTTTGCATCGTTGCAAAACAGTGCAAAATCGCTAATCGGCGACACGGGGGTCCATTCCCAATTATCGTTACTTCAGCAGTAACGAGGTTGTTCGTCGTTCCTGCGGCAGCACACATCGCTGCGTGTGACGCCGCAGGAGCGAGGAAGCTCTCCCTACCTGCCTCCCGGCCGCTATGCGGAAGGAAAGAGGTGGGCGGGATGTTACGTCCCACTCATCTCCGCCCCTCCGCTGCGATTGGGCGGCGGTTCAGTGACGTTTCAGTGACGTCGCTGTGACGCCGCATGGACCGCCCCCTTAGAAAGGAGGCGGTTCACCCGTCACAGCGACGTCGCCGGACAGGTAAGTATGTGTGACGGGTCTGGGCGATGTTGTGTGGCACGGGCAGCGATATGCCCGTGTCGCGCAACAGATGGGGGCGGGTACCCACACTAGCGATATCGGGACCGATATCGCAGTGTGTAAAGTAGCCTTAAGCCCTTCCTCAAATGACCAATTTCTGTATTTTTTTTTTTGTTTTTGTTTTGTCTTCAATTTTTTCAAGCGCCTTTTTTTTCTCCACACAGACATATGAAGGTTTGTTTTTTGCAAGATGAATTGTACTTTTGAATGACGCCATATATTGTACCACATAATTTACTGTAAAATTGCAGAAAAAAAACACAATTCTGATATTGTTTTTTTGAGAATTGTGTTAATAGCGTACATTGTCTGGTAAAAATAACCTGGAAATATTCATCAATATGATTTAGTGATACCAAACTTGTCTAGTTTTTTTTTATTATTATTTTAGTGGTGAAAAAAGAATTAAAAATTTGTTTAAAAAAAAAATAATAATTTTGTCACCATTAGTGATGAGCAAGCACTAAAATGCTTAAGTGCTCAATACTTGAAGCAAGCATGTCGGACGGGCTTGATTCGAGTAACGAATATAATGGAAGTCAATTGAAACTCAAGCATTTTTCCAGAACATCCCCCAGGAAGACTGGGGCACGAAGATAGCTGAAATAGATGGAAACAGTGCTAAAATGGAATGGTGAGGATACCTGGACACATCGCTGACTCCCAGGTCACTGTTGGGAACAATGAAGTCAGAGTTTTACCCCACTTTTACGGATTGATAATAAAACGTACAAAACAAAAGATAAAATATATTTTCCAGGAAAATTTTTTAAAAACATTCTTTTCTGTGTAATGACGTCTACATGTACACATGGGCATGTAGAAGACCAGTCTGTAAGTTGGCACTTGCAAGCACTGCCAGACCGGCGGCAGCTGTAGCTGACTTGCGGAAATGCCCGCACATGCGCCGTATCTTCACAAGTAGCTAAAGCAAATCTGGGTAGGTTTTCAGAAATTGCTGAACAACTAAGTTGAGCATGGCATGGCATGGTACGTGTGTGAGCTTGCCAAGCTTCCAAGCCTCCACCAGGTGACAGCCATTATCACCCACGACCATGCCTGGTTGTAGGTTCAGCAGCAAGAGACACAGATTTGTCTGGTATATTAGAGCTTTTCATAACTCTATGGCAGTGTGCTGTTTGTCACTTAAAGAAATTAGTTTGTGCAGAGCCTGTTGCCACTTAATCGATGATGGAGACAGCACACCAGGAGAAATAGTAGTAGCTGGAGACAGAGTACCGAGGGACGGTTGCTGCTATGAGGTTGCAGAGAGCCTCAGTGTCTACAAGCCTAAATGGCAACATTTCCAGGGAAAGCAGTCTGGAAATGTGCAGACTTGGTGTTTGGCCCTGTGGGTGGGTGGCTGGGTATTTGCATTCCAAGGCCTGGGGAAGTGACAACTGAATGCTGGGCTGAAACAAGGAAGTGGACGTGGTTGCTGATGGTGGTTATGAATGTGTGACGCCCCTGGACTATTAAGGTCGTCACAGCGTACTGCACAATCTTTCTCTCCAGTGCAGGATTCAAATCCCCATGGTTCTGGGTCTCTATCCTGCAGTGCTTCCTCCACCAGCAAATAAAATTCTAGATACACCTTCCACCACCTGCAGGCAGGTCACGGACCACCAGGCAGTGCTGCAGATGACAGGACCCGGACGAGCTCCCCCAAGAGGGCAGCGGCACCCAGAGACTTGGTTTACCACATTGTCAGCATCTGCTTTATTGCTGAGTGAGTACCTGATTAACCCCTGCAACCAGTGAGCCTGCGCTCCCCCCTGCACCCCATTACACCATCCAGAGTCCCGGGGCCTTTCCCTACCCGTGGAGGGTAATGTCATCTTGCTGCCCCACTTCATCACCCCGGGTACTCCCAACGGCAGCGGCGATACTCCCTATTACCGTACACCACGGGTGGCGTCACAAACTATATCTCCCCTGTAAATATCCCCTTCTTCATTTGAGTGTGGCCCCTAGCACCCGGGTCCGGAGACCCTCGAGCCACGGGTAATCACCCCCACGGATCCAATCGGTTTGACCGCTGCAGGGGCGGCACAAATGTGCAACAACAAGTGTAGGATGGGAGGCATATGTGCCTGCCTCCATGACCAGGGGATTGGCAAGCAGGTAGCACCTGGAAAGAGGCAGTGGTGTCATCCACTGACACTGATTGTGAACTTGCATTCGGGCCACCTTGTCGGGTGCTTTGATGACATTTGTCTGAGCATGCTGGAGGTGGTCAGGCACCTGCTGATCTTGCTATGGCACAGGTTGCAAATTACCTTTTTTTTTTTTTTATAGCCCACACTTTCTTTAAAAAAGCGCCAGACTGGGGAACACCGAACCGTTGGCTTGGAAACTTGTCGCATGTGGGTGCTCTGGGGAACAGTTGCCCACCTTCTCCCTCTGGCCACTCCACTGCCTCTTCCTACTTTGATTCCTCCCCTCTGCTCTGCTGTCCTCACTCTGCATGGCACTTTTGGTTTTAGGATGCTGCAGTATGGGCTGTAAGGCTATAATCTTTGCCTATATGCCTCTAATCCAGGGGTGGGCAATTAATTTTCCCATGGGGCCGCATGAGAAATTGGGATTGGTTTAGAGGGCCGGACAAATATAATTACCTCAGTTCTACCCAATATACTACATTACTACACCCCCTCCATATACTACACCTGTATTAACCTACATCACTACACCCCCATATACTACACCTGTATTATACTACACCCCCTCCATATACCTGTAATATACTACACCCCCATATACACCTGTATTATACTACACCACTATATAATACACCTCCGATATACTACATCATTACACCCCTATATACTACACCTGTAATATACTACATCACTACACCCCATATACTACACCTGTAATATACTACACCTCCATATAGCACACCTGTAATATACTACACCTCCATATAGTACACCTGTAATATACTACATCACTACACCCCATATACTACACCTGTAATATAGTACATCCCCATATAGTACACCTGTAATATACTACACCTCCATATAGTACACCTGTAATATACTACATCACTACACCACTATATAGCACACCTGTAATATACTACACCTCCATATAGCACACCTGTAATATACTACACCCCCATATGTCACACACCCTGCTCCCCATACAGCCTGCACCCCCATATCACAAGCACTACACCCCCATATGTCACACACCCTGCTCCCCATACAACCTGCACCCCCCAGATCACACACACTACACCCCGATATGTCACACACCCTGCCCACATATCTCACCCTGCCTGTACCCCAACGTACCCCTCTCAAACACTCTGCACCCCTTCACATCCTTCTGTCAGTCTGCAGCCCTCATATGCCACTCACCCTGCAACTCCATCTTCCCTCATATGCCACTCACCCTGCAACTCCATCTTCCCACATATGCCACTCACCCTGCAACTCCATCTTCCCACATGTGCCACTCACCCTGCAACTCCATCTTCCCTCATATGCCACTCACCCTGCAACTCCATCTTCCCTCATATGCCACTCACCCTGCAACTCCATCTTCCCTCATATGCCACTCACCCTGCAACTCCATCTTCCCACATGTGCCACTCACCCTGCAACTCCATCTTCCCTCATATGCCACACCCTGCAACTCCATCTTCCCACATATGCCACTCACCCTGCAACTCCATCTTCCCTCATATGCCACTCACCCTGCAACTCCATCTTCCCTCATATGCCACTCACCCTGCAACTCCATCTTCCCTCATATGCCACTCACCCTGCAACTCCATCTTCCCTCATATGCCACTCACCCTGCAACTCCATCTTCCCTCATATGCCACTCACCCTGCAACTCCATCTTCCCTCATATGCCACTCACCCTGCAACTCCATCTTCCCTCATATGCCACTCACCCTGCAACTCCATCTTCCCACATATGCCACTCACCCTGCAACTCCATCTTCCCACATATGCCACTCACCCTGCAACTCCATCTTCCCTCATATGCCACTCACCCTGCAACTCCATCTTCCCACATATGCCACTCACCCTGCAACTCCATCTTCCCACATATGCCACTCACCCTGCAACTCCATCTTCCCTCATATGCCACTCACCCTGCAACTCCATCTTCCCTCATATTCCACTCACCCTGCAACTCCATCTTCCCTCATATGCCACTCACCCTGCAACTCCATCTTCCCACATATGCCACTCACCCTGCAACTCCATCTTCCCACATATGCCACTCACCCTGCAACTCCATCTTCCCTCATATGCTACTCACCCTGCAACTCCATCTTCCCTCATATGCCACTCACCCTGCAACTCCATCTTCCCTCATATGCCACTCACCCTGCAACTCCATCTTCCCTCATATGCCACTCACCCTGCAACTCCATCTTCCCTCATATGCCACTCACCCTGCAACTCCATCTTCCCTCATATGCCACTCACCCTGCAACTCCATCTTCCCACATATGCCACTCACCCTGCAACTCCATCTTCCCACATATGCCACTCACCCTGAAACTCCATCTTCCCACATATGCCACTCACCCTGCAACTCCATCTTCCCTCATATGCCACTCACCCTGCAACTCCATCTTCCCTCATATGCCACTCACCCTGCAACTCCATGTTCCCTCATATGCCACTCACCCTGCAACTCCATCTTCCCTCATATGCCACTCACCCTGCAACTCCATCTTCCCACATATGCCACTCACCCTGCAGCTCCATCTTCCCTCATATGCCACTCACCCTGCAACTCCATCTTCCCACATATGCCACTCACCCTGCAACTTCATCTTCCCTCATATACCACTCACCCTGCAGCCCCCTCATGTCCCCTCTTTTCTTATTACCAGTCATCATGTGTCCACATCTCCTTCAGGATTCAGTATCTTTGCTTTCTGCCCGGCATCCTGTGTCTCCTCCCACACAGTCACATGGGCGTGACGTCATCGCAGGTCCTGCAGTGCAGGATAAATTAGCCCGTCTGCTGTGCTGCTCCTTCTCCTGCCGGGCGGGAACTTTGAAATGACACACGCAGCGCAGTACTGACAACATCTCCTAGAATTTAGTTTTGACTTGAAAACTGTTGGATTTCATTTTGTAATAAGCTGATAATGCTTATAATTTCACAATTGACCATTTTGTTTTTCAAAATAAAAATAAAAAGGTTGAAAACTCTGCTGTGCATAATAATTTGGAACATGCATTTTAAGTGCATTTTGAGTGTTTATTATTTTTAAAAATATACTGTTTTCATAGGCAGTTTGATCAAAAACATTTCAATTATACTCGAATACTAGATGACCGGAAAATAACAATGACTGCAATTCATAAAGTTAATTTAGGAAAATATGAAAAAATATTTTTGGCATAATAAATTGGAACACAGTGTATAAATGAATCTGAACACAAATCTGAGAGTGTTGCAAACTCAGAATTAGGAAGCCCAAGAAGTGATGCATTTAAAAAGTAGAAATTTTATTGGAATGCATTAGCAAAGGTGCCTATAAGACTGGGACATGGGCGCATAGAATTATACGCTCCCATGTTAGACTTTGACATCGGCATTTAACATGTTAACAGGCGGAGCTCCGCTTCACCCGCGGCTGTTAGAAACAGGTCCTGTCTGTGTATTTCAGCCATTATCTGATGTGTATGGGTCAAGCTCACTTCATGAGCCCGATCTATATATGTACGGCGCATGTTGAAAAAGGCTTAAAGGTATGGACACCTTGGGGTGATATTTTTTTAATACATAAATGTGTGCCTTTTGGACTAAAAAATAATGTTTGTATTTGAGTTTCATTAAAAATTTTGCATAATTTGCTTCTATAGCCTCTGTGGTGCTTTTTGGGTTTTTTTGGCTGCAGATTGAGTTAACTGAGAATCTGTCAGTCAGAGTGTTCTGACGTAGAGCTTATAACACTGCATTTTTTTTGTCAGAATCTCTGATAAACTGGATTCCAATGAAAAACATTCATTATCATGAGGCCAATAGTCCTTTTAAAACATGCAAAAAATGTAGTAGGCCAGCCCCCTGCTCAGCGGGGAACACTGTATTTGTGTCAACCTAGCCTACAAGGGTTAAATATTCAGGAGCTCACGGATTCTTAGTTACTTTCATTCTGATGCTAGTAATCCAGATGGAAACAAATCGCTGTAAGCAAACAATGCAACATTTTTAATGAAACTCATATAAAGACTTTTTTTTTTTTGTCCAGTATACATGCATTTAAGTAAAAAAAAAAAAAAAATTACCTCCAATGCTGCCCATATACTTTAACACTTTGAGGACCAAAGGGAATATTTTTCTAGTTTTAATATCCATATTTCATAGTTTTAAACAGGGCAATTTGAATCAAATTACAGTTCTTAAAGGGTTAAAGTTGTCCCTCACCAGGCTTCACAATACAATCTGCATACGTTATTAAACTGAAATCAGACCTTCTGAAGCTGCTATGATTACTTTGAAAATCCATTTTGTAATGGCTGTAAACTCAATCTTTATCCAACTATTCTAATATCAGTTCCTCAGTGTACATCCTCCATGCTGCAGCTGAAATCTCACACTTTTCAGTACAATCTGCTACTGTAAGGCGGGCTTTGCACGCTGCGACATCGGTAACAATGTGTTACCGACGCTGCAGCGATAGTCCCCGCCCCCGTCGCAGGTGCGATATCTTGTGATTGCTGCCGTAGCGAACATTATCGCTACGGCAGCTTCACATGCACTCACCTGCCCTGCGACGTCGCTCTGGCCGGCGACCCGCCTTTTTACTAAGGGGGCGGGTTGTGCGGCATCATAGCGACGTCACACGGCAGGCAGCCAATAGAAGCGGAGGGGCGGAGATGAGCAGGACGTAAACATCCCGCACACCTCCGTCCTTCCGCATAGCCGGCCAGGACACAGGTAGGAGATGTTCCTCGCTCCAGCGGCTTCACACACACAGCGATGTTTGCTGCCTGCTGGAACGAGGAACAACATCGTACTGTCGCAGCAGCGGCATTATGGAAATGGCGGACCCTACACCGATCATCCGATAACAACGCTTTTGCGCTCGTTAATCGTATGTAAAATGCTTTACACACTAAGATATCGACAGTGACAGCCGGATGTGCGTCACTTTCGATTTGACCCCACCGACATCGCACCTGCAATATCGTAGTGTGCAAAGCCAACCTAAGACTAGCAGGTGTCAATAAGTATACTTTGACTCATGAACCTCCTCACTCTGTTTAGTAAGCACATCATGTTTAAGATTTGTTAATAGGCATTTGAAAATGTAGTTATTCTGATGGAAAAATCATTTAAAAGAGATTTTAAAAAGTCAAGATGATAAATGCTTTTTAATTTTGGCAGGACACATACAGTTTTTTTGAGCCAAAGCAAGATTCATGGATCCATCAAGAAGTACATCCTTTGTAATTAAAACTGGCCTAAGGCCTCTTCTGCCCTGAACCCAAAAGCCTCATGTATGAAACTGGCCTAAGGCCTCTTCTGCCCTGAACCCAAAAGCCTCATGTATGAAACTGGCCTAAGGCCTCTTCTGCTCTGAACCCAAAAGCCTCATGTATGAAACTGGCCTAAGGCTTCTTCTGCTCTGAACCCATCAGCATCGTGTGGGAATCCGGCCTAATGCCTCATTCAGACGTCCCTTTCTCATGTACGTGTACTATCCATGTGTTCCACAGATAAAACATGTACCCATAATAGTGAAGGAATGTCCATGTTTTTTACACACGGTATAATCACAAAGACTTATATGTTTTTGTCCGGGTCTTGGATCAAAGTTACCCATACAGGTCCATGAAAATCATAGATAATACACAGGTAGTGTCAGTGTATAATCCGTGCTGTCCGTGATTAAAATTGTATAGGAGGTGATTTGCAATTTTATTTAATTGCTTTTATATCCGTGAAAATCACTGACACTGAGCAACACTTGAAAACAACAGATCCAAAATTCTGATGAACAACAGTCTGTGTTTTTACATATGAGAAAAATCATAGCTGTGTGAATGAGGCCTAAGGTTGAGAAGACAAAGTACAGCCATTAGCCGTGGGTTTGTGGAGATTTGGCCACAGTCCCACCTGCACTTACCCTTAATCATAAGTGCTATACCTGGCCTCTCTCTACATGGCATACACTGAAAAGTTTAATAGGACCTTTCACCAAACTTCATGTTGAACTGGATACATGATATAGTATTGGCTCTGGGGCAGCTGGGTTGCTGCCTCCATATGATTGGTCAGCATCATACGGGGGGGAAGAAGAACACGCCCCCAGTGAAAGCTGTCTGACAACACCCACTTGGTCTTCATAAAAGTTAACTCATTAGGTCCCAAATACATTGATTGCTAATATCTCTGAAATTGAGAGGTACTATAAAAAAACGCTTCTTCCTGCACTGCAGCCACTCTTAGATCGTACATCCAGTTCAACATGAAAAATTTGGTGAAAGGTCCTCTTTAAAGAGTGACTTACCATTACTAATATTGAGTGACAGCCTGTCTTTTATTCATATTAATACCAAAAATAAGAATTTTCTTGATTGCTACCAGAAATATAACAGGAGTGTAAATACTTTGCTGAATCTGTCCGACATCCATCTTTATAGGGATCATCTGAGTTCCCACAATGCTCTGCAGTAACAGAAATCTAGAATCGGTTTTTTGAAACCCAAAAGTAAGAGAATATAAAATCTCTGCATCACAAATCTATAGATGATAAACTGATAATGCCCCACATATACCAAGTTGTATATGTGGGCCTGATAAGAGCATTTGTATAATGCTAACACATTGCTGTTATAAATAAATGAAGTATACACTGCACCCTGCATTGCTGAATAGCGCTTTTATATTCCCTTACTCTTGGTTTTCCATTAATTGACAAGTGGGTGGTGGCAGCCCTAGACCCATCAGCTGATACATTTCTGAATGCTTTGTAAAACGGTAGTGCTTGGTGAGTGCAATTCCGAGAACTTATCCCCATCTACTACAGTTTTTTATCTTTCTTGAAAAATGTAAGAATGTCTTAAGGTGTTAATGAAGAAGTATACAGCTTGTCGCTGAAGTATGTACTGTAACCAAATTCTAGAATTATATATCTAATACAGATTGTATTATTATATAGATAGGTGTTCTTTATAAAGACATTAGGGATATTTATGTTATATGCATCACATTAATGGCTCAATTTGCACCAAAAATCATTGTACATGATTGTTTGCTCAACAAGTGGGTGCGGCTTAGTGAGAGAGGGTGTGGCTTTAAACAACGAGCACCAAAATGGCACAAGAATATTGGCACAAAATATTAATATAAACTTAGCCAAACAATTGTTGATGAAAGCTTAGACAACAGTACATGAAGATACTTTACAATTAACAGCAACATGAAGAACAAAGTAAAACTATTCTTGGTATTCTTGTTTTTTTTGTTTTTGTTTTTTATAAAAAGGAATATATGATATAGACAACATTCATAAAAAATACACATACAAAATAGAAAATAAACTCACTTTATCTGCAACATCATGGATAATAAAATATACCAGTATACATATAAATATGAGAAGCCATAGCCCTTGCCTAACAACATAGCATCACCAGAAGGATCATAACTGCCTCCGGAATGATCGTTTTCTGGTAAACGTAAGTAACATTCGTCTAGAGTCTGCAGTGTACAGTCCATTCTCTATAGGTATATGTTCCTTCAAGACTTTATTTTTCTTTTGCATATTAGTACTTTATGCAACATTAATGGTACTAGTAATACTTTTGCCAGTCTTATCAGTCTCTTGCATGCATGATGATGTATACTTTTGATTGCTTTTTTGTCAATGAAACAGGTTAGTCTCAAGGATTTTGGCTTGGAAATGTCCTCTGAGTTATTTTGTTATTGCCTTTGTAGAAATGTTGTCATGAATTTTACCTTTACACTTTGTTTTATGAACACCTAGGCCAAGATCAAGGCAGAGCTTCTTGTGACATTTATTGCCATGGTGAATAAGTAGTGTCCAATGTGTAGGCCTTAAACTAGTGATGTAGTCCAGGGTTGAGGTTTGATGCTTGTTAGGTATTATTTTTTGAAGTAAATACAGAATAATGGTGATGGAGAGTGTGTGAGAGGATCATATTCTTGATGTGTTGTGATTCTAACCAATGAGATGGATTATACCGGAGAACACAAATGGAGTAGAAGTAGGGTATGGGCTTGGCACACCAAAGTGTATTAGAGGCATAGGCTTGGCACTGTCAGTGAAGGTGAAGGGATGCTGGTGACATAGTTTTTACACAATCAGTGTTTTTGTTAGTCAGCAAGGCAGGCAGCGAGCTCATGACAGAAACAATAGCACAAAAGACTAAGAATTAGCGTGCATGGAACTAGGCTAACCAGGATAATGCCTAGAAGGTGTCCAGTCATCATGAGATAAACACCAAGGGGCAATGAACTAATGTACACGAGGCACAGGAAACCTAGAAGGATTCGTGGCACAGGCCTACAAGGACTGCATCGGTGAGGAATACAGGATCCAGGTAGCCATGCTAGACTTGATGATATCTTCACCCTTAGTATGTCTAGTACTGGAGTTTGCTCACCAGGCTCAGGGGTATCATCTGAGACTTCCATTATAGTGATGACTAGGCACTCGGAGGAATTAGGACACAAGTTCCCAGGACTCAAGAGCACCTCTGGGGCCACAGTGCAACCACGTCTGTGGATCCATTCATGGCAGCTGAGTTTGGATAGCAGGCCGCTGTCATCTGGTAAAAGATGAAGGTCCTCAGGCAACGCGGTTTCTTGACGGCAGAATGGACAGCATATTGTAGCCGGGGGGCTTTGAACCCAGTTGGAAGCCATCTTCTTGAGACAGCGAGCACACATACGGTGATCACAACCCAGAACTTTAGGTCGATGTTGCCTAGTATCAAACCCATTGTAACAGATCTTGCACTCCAGCTCTAGAGGACCAAGTAATGGCTCCAATGAATCCCCATCGTGGTCGGTCATTTTGGCAAGGTCTATAAAGCAGCACAAGCTGATGGACAAGGATAGATCCTGGGGATACACAACAACAAGAAAGCAATAATCTATTCTGGGAGATGCTGATCTTCTTTAATTCAGTATACGGACAATAAGGGTTGGGTTAGTAGCTTTTTTGTACATGAAATTAGAATCTGATGCATGACACACACTCCCACATCTAGCAAGCCACCTCATGCATGCTCTTCTGTAACCCTGATCCACCTACACTGGATGATCTGAGTGAGGGTTTTGTTTTTGTGAGGGAGGGAGCTGCCACCTACCTCCTGAGTTGTCAGCAGTAATCCGTTTTCATAGACAGGGAGAATCGGAGGGAGATGAAGTCAGGAATTGGGGACAGTGAAACCGGAATGGTAAGAAGGAGACAGTGATAAAAAGTGGGCTGGAGCGAGAGTAATAGGTATTGAGGGAGGATGGAGAGTGTTACGTAGAACGATGCAGCTCAGCTCTGTATCAAGCCAACATGGAATAAGCCCAGTGGTAGTCATGGAAACAGAGAGACGAGACCTAACCATCTCATCATACTGCAGTATCTGCGGCCAGAAACAAGGGAGGACATACTGACCTATATACACCAGTCTATACCTCCATTTTCCCCTCTACACAGACAGGTAAACTCTGTGTTAGTCTTTATCCTTCTCAATACTTGTATCATAAATAAAATATGTTGTGTGATTCCTTGTCAAACTACACAGAACTACATTAGATATTCTAAGAAAATCTGCTCGCTCCATAAACACAAAGTTTTGGCATCTCACCAGTACACAACATCTTAAGCTTCTGATGCTTGTGTGGGCTTTTATCATGAAAAAAACTGAGCTGTTAAAAGGGATTTCCAGTTTTACGTCAGAGAATCTTATTTATTGCATTAAGAGAAGTTCTGCATCTTTCAGATGTAGTTTGCCCCTCCATTGTATTTTCATGACCTCGGCTTGTTGTCTGACCCTGAAACATGAGGCTGAAAACACCGGTCAAGATCATATCAGCCAACAGACAGTCCTTGCAGCTGGATATGATCCAGACAAGAACTCCGGGCTTTTTAGTTGATGTTCACTGCAGGCAGATGTGTAAAAAGTATAAATTGTGTTTTAGTTACATATTTATCATTATGACTTTTTCATGCCTGATACCATGTAGTGACATGTCACCCAAACAAGTACACTGCACAGAATACATTTCTGGCTGCATGCCACTGCATGGAGTAGCATAGTAGATTGTGCTCATTAGAGGGAAAATAGGTATATCAGCTGTAATCCGTAGCGTAACTAGAATCCGATGGACTGGGGCCCCACCTGCATGTTGATCAGCTGTAATCGTCAGATGTATGGACCCTGTTTGTGTTCTAAAGCAGGCAGATCCCCTAATGTAATGTAATAATGTCCCCATCATTTCCTAATGTCACCAATTCTGGGCCCCTTCTATTAATAATGTCCTGCTTCCTGGGTGACTTCCTGTAATATATCTAACATTTTGGGCCACTTCCGGTAATAATGTCCCCCATCCTGGGCCCCTTCATGGTATAATGTTCTCCATCTTGGGCCCCTATCAGTAAGTGTCCCCCATCCTGGTATAATATCACCTAGTGTAATATGCCCATCCTGACCTCTTCTGGTAATAATGTCCCCCATCCTGTTATAATGTCCCCCCAATCTAGTATAAGGCCCCCCTTCCTGGGCCCCTATCTGGTATAATATCCCCCATTCTGGGCACTTTCTAGGTTTAATGACCCCCATTCTAGGCCCCTACTGTCGCGGGCGGAGGAGGGGACGCCGCGCTCTCCCACTGCTGCTCGGGTCCGGCTGCCGCGGCTGCTGCGGCCTTCCACTGCTCGGCGGCTCGAGCGATGGGCCGGATCCCGGGGACTCTAGCGGCGCTCCTCGCCCGTGAGTGAAAGGGGATTTTGGGTGTAGGGATTGGTTATTGTCCGTGACGCCACCCACGGTTGTGGTGATTTATTGGCACCACCGCTGCTCTGTATGGGGATCCCGGGAAGGGTGGTATGGAGCAGCCAGTTGTTGTGTTGCCCCTCCGTGGGTAGGGGTTGGTGATCCCGGGGCCCAGTGATGAGATGGGAGATGCAAAGCCTGGTGGGCGCAGGGACGCGGGGGCAGCGCGGTGCCTTGCGGCACTGTGGTACTCACTCAGCCTGAGACGTTGACACAGTTTTACGGTAAACCACACGGCTGGAAAGACGGTTCCCACGGACGGCTGCACTTGCTCTCCCAGTAGGTAACGGTGATGTCCCTTTGACCTGCACCTAGTGTTTCTGTGTTGGTAGCGATGGGTTCCCACCGGTAACCCGCTCCCCGGCTTGGATATGGGCCGGAGGAGCCCTGCTTTGCCCGCAGACGCTGGCCCCGAGGAACTGGTGCCCTGGCGGTGGCGGTGTTCCTCCTTAATGGTTGGACTTTTGCCTTCAGTCGGGACTTGGTTGTTGGGGGATCGACGTCCCCTTCACTGACGGATTTGGCAAATTATATCGACTCCTAGCCTTGCCGGGGTCCGAGAGGCCCCTGCCCTGGTGCTGACTGTCCTTCGTATACTGCTCCAGACCGCCGGGCCACTACCCGTCCGCGGTCCTTCCAGCAACCTCCGAGCAGTCCCCCTCCAGACGATCACCGCTGTTGCTGACCTTGCTGACACTGTCCTGCACTTAGCCGGACCAACTTCAGGTCTTTCTACGCCCACTTTTACTCTTTTCTTCTTTTCTCCACTACTACTTCACTTTCACTTAGCTCCTCTACCACTTCCTTCTACTTCACTCCCCTAGCTTAACTGCACTCGTTCTTCCCGCCTCCAGAGCTGTGAACTCCTCGGTGGGTGGAGCCAACCGCCTGGCCCACCTCCTGGTGTGAACATCAGCCTCTGGAGGAAGGCAACAAGGATTTTAGTAGCTTTGGTGTTCCTAACTGGGATGTAGGGTGTGGTGGTGTGATGACCTGTGACCCCTGGCTTGCCCAGGGCGTCACATTCCCCCTTAGCAAAATGAAGACCGTCTGCGGGCTGCCCGTCCAACACCGGTTTTATTTTCTGTAAAAGTATAAAAAGTAAACATATAAAGCATAACATCATCCCACAACGGGAGGCACATTTCTTAAACGTTACTAAACGGTTTTACGGGTACGGTTTCCGCTCTCTCCCACCCGAGCAACCTGGCCCTGATGCTGCCCCTAAAGCCCAGGCAGCACCCCTTGACCCAAGTCCAGCACCAGTTACCCGAGCGGGATCTGTCCTTCCCCTCCAGAGGGTAGCCACCGGTTCCTGTGGTGGCTGGGCCCCAGCCTGCTCTGCTGAGGGCCCTCCCTCCAACCTGCCTCTCCGGAGGCGGCAACTGCGGAAAACGGTACGGTAAAACAACATATTTACAAGCCACTTAACGTTTGTGGTTGCCCTGCAAGTTCACGGGCTTGTCCATGGATAGTTCCCATGCAAAACAACTTTTTAAACGGTCCCCACGGGGACAACGGTGCCGGCTCCGGCCGGTTCAATCACTGTAAATCAGGTCAAGTACACTGTAATCATTTTTGCTTATCATTCTCAAAACTTTTTAAACTTTCAAACAACACTCTGGTGGTCCCAACGGGGACTGGACAACGGTGCTCCGCTGCCCTACTCTGGACCTTCGGCGGAGGCGGACCCATCCTCTGCCACCAGCACATCAAACATGCACTGACATGCCTGCTGTGACAGGGGTACCCAGTACCCATTTCCACCGGTACGCGGGGTATGGACAACCACAACGGTCTCCTACATAGCGGGAATGCTCACTTGCCTCTGCAAACTCAACAGCGGACCCGGGGCTGGGGCAGGAGTCGTCATCTCTGGTTCCTGCGTCAGGCGGGTTGCCGCCAGCTGTCGCAGCCTCCTGGCCTCCAGCATCCAGCATTTCAGACCCTTCTGCGGTAGCATGGGGCAGCAGACTAGGCGAGCTTATACTGAGGCGCCCCATAAGTAACGGCAAGGGTGATGCATAGGCCGAGACTAGGCCGGGCCCCTCAGCCGCAGCGGCCGGTCCTGGTAGGACATAGGGACATGGGTCACCAGTCGGTTCTGCTACATCCATTTCCCCTCCGTACATCGGGGCAGTTGTAAGCAGCTCCTCCACCTCGTTGGTCCACTGCTCCATCATCCGGAAGATCTGATCCTGCTGACGCTGGTGGAATTGCATCACCCGGGCCTTCATCCATGCCATGGTCTCGGGCTCAGGGTCTGGCACAGTCTCTACTGGGGCTTCTGGCACCATGCTGATAAGGGGCCGCGGTCCTCGCGGTTCCCCCTGGTGCGCTTCAGGGCCGTCCTGGACCTCTGCAGCCGACTGGTCCGCCGGAGCGGCTGGGCAGGGTATCGCTACCGGTTGGGCAGGTAGCGGGCCTAATGGCGGGGCGGCAGCAGCTATCACGGGTAGCGGGGAGAGAGGCAGGGTGAGCGGAAGCCGGCCGGGCCCCTCAGCTCCAACGGCCGATCCCTTAGGAACACAGGGGCGTGGGTCGCTTACCCGCTCCTCCAACTCTTCTTCAACCTCGCGCCTCCACATAGCAGCCACCACGTCCGCCATGTCGGTCTCCCACTCCTCCAGGAGGAGTTGCATATGGGCCTGCAGACGATTACTCAGCGGGACGGTCCGGTCCCTTAACCACGTCGCTGTGCCGGGCGCGGGGGCTTCCTCGTTGGGAGTTGGGTGGTACATCTCGGCAATCGTGCCTTCCAGGAACTCAGTACTGCTGCAGAGTCCTGGCGTCCCTGCTTTTGTAGCTGCTCTCACATCCAGCCAGCCGCCATCGCGTCCCCCTTAGCTTCTTTCCGGCCCCTCCTTTATTGGGGCGGAGTTTTGGCCTTCGCGCCTCTGCTACTCGAGAATATGCTCGAGCGGGAACTTTTCGCGCCAAAGATGGCGACTTCTGGAAATTTTCAGCCGGATACCTCCGGCGGTTACAAGGTGCACCTCTACCCAACGGCAGAGCGGTAAGATCCTGTTCGTGACGCCAAGTTGTCGCGGGCGGAGGAGGGGACGCCGCGCTCTCCCACTGCTGCTCGGGTCCGGCTGCCGCGGCCTGCTGCTGCTCGGTGGCTCGAGCGATGGGCCGGATCCCGGGGACTCTAGCGGCGCTCCTCGCCCGTGAGTGAAAGGGGATTTTGGGTGTAGGGATTGGTTATTGTCGATGACGCCACCCACGGTTGTGGTGATTTATTGGCACCACCGCTGCTCTGTATGGGGATCCCGGGAAGGGTGGTATGGAGCAGCCAGTTGTTGTGTTGCCCCTCCGTGGGTAGGGGTTGGTGATCCCGGGGCCCAGTGATGAGATGGGAGATGCAGGGCCTGGTGGGCGCAGGGACGCGGGGGCAGCACGGTGCCTTGCGGCACTGTGGTACTCACTCAGCCTGAGACGTTGACACAGTTTTACGTTTACGGTAAACCACACGGCTGGAAAGACGGTTCCCACGGACGGCTGCACTTGCTCTCCCAGTAGGTAACGGTAATGTCCCTTTGACCTGCACCTAGTGTTTCTGTGTTGGTAGCGATGGGTTCCCACCGGTAACCCGCTCCCCGGCTTGGATATGGGCCGGAGGAGCCCTGCTTTGCCCGCAGACGCTGGCCCCGAGGAACTGGTGCCCTGGCGGTGGCGGTGTTCCTCCTTAATGGTTGGACTTTTGCCTTCAGTCGGGACTTGGTTGTTGGGGGATCGACGTCCCCTTCACTGACGGATTTGGCAAATTATGGCGACTCCTAGCCTTGCCGGGGTCCGAGAGGCCCCTGCCCTGGTGCTGACTGTCCTTCGTATACTGCTCCAGACCGCCGGGCCACTACCCGTCCGCGGTCCTTCCAGCAACCACCGAGCAGTCCCCCTCCAGACGATCACCGCTGTTGCTGACCTTGCTGACACTGTCCTGCACTTAGCCGGACCAACTTCAGTTCTTTCTACGCTCACTTTTACTCTTTTCTTCTTTTCTCCACTATTACTTCACTTTCACTTAGCTCCTCTACCACTTCCTTCTACTTCACTCCCCTAGCTTAACTGCACTCGTTCTTCCCGCCTCCAGAGCTGTGAACTCCTCGGTGGGCGGAGCCAACCGCCTGGCCCACCTCCTGGTGTGAACATCAGCCTCTGGAGGAAGGCAACAAGGATTTTAGTAGCTTTGGTGTTCCTAACTGGGATGTAGGGTGTGGTGGTGTGATGACCTGTGACCCCTGGCTTGCCCAGGGCGTCACACTACCAGTGATAATATCCCCTGTCCTGGTACAATGTCCCTCATCCTGGGTTCTTTCCTGATATAACCCCTTTTGTTTTTCGTTTTGTCCCCCCCCCCCTTTCTTCCAACAGCCATAACGTTTTAACCTTTTAATCTATCCTTCAATATAGACATATAAGGGTTTATTTTTTGTCAGATGTGTTGTACTTTTGAATAACTACATTAATTTTACCACATAATGTACTTGAAAACAGGGAAAAAATTCCGGATTGGGAGAAATTATAAAAAAAAAAAAAATGTTTTTACAGTGGACATTTTGGGATAAAAATGACTTTGCAATAGGTTTCTCTTCATCAGTACAGTACCAGACATGTCCTCTTCATTATTTTAGTGGTGAAAAAAAATCTGACGTTTACAAAAACAATTGGAAGGTTGCGTCATCATTTTTCAATACCCGTAACGTTTTAATGTTTTGGTTGATGTGAGCTGTGTGATGGCTTACTTTTTGTATGGCAAGACATTGTTTTTATTGATACCATGTTGGGATAGATATGATGTTTTGATTGCTTGGTACAGCATTTTTCACAATGCTTAATAAACCATAAAACGTAATTTTGCTGTTCTTATTTTTTTGTTTACAGTGTTTGATCAGGTTATTATTTTTATATTTTGATAGATTGGACTTTTCTGAACATGATGATACCACATACAGTATGTGGATTTTTTTTATTATCTTTATTTTTAATGGGGCAAAAGAGTGATTTGAACTTTTATGTTTTTAATTTTTTTCATATTTTTTTAAAACATTTTTTCTTCTTACAATTAAGAGTCCACTTAGGGGACTTGAAGGTGTTATCGTCTAATTTCTTGTGGTATATGCAGCAATGCCACAGCATTGCTGCATATAGTGAAAATCACAAAAAAGGGAGGAGGATCAGCACTTTCTTAAAATCGTGTGTTCAATCCTTATTGACGACAAAAATATCCATTAAAAATGTATAATTTCTCTGACGCGTTTCTGGCTATAAGTTCTTAATGTATGGACATTGTTTTTAATGGATATTTTGGTCACCAATAAAGATTGAACACACGATTTTAAGGAAGTGCTGATCCTCCTCTCTTTTTTTGTGCTAATTGACTGTTTTGGATTTCTGCACCCACTTACTAACAAGTCCTGACATCTACAATAGAACGGTGAGGCATTTTCCAAAAACTTCCTTTTTTTTTAATCTGTCTAGCGAAAATCATTTACAGCCTCCTTTGAACCCTGACCACAGGCACGTTTTCAATGGAGCGCTGTAATGACCAGAATAAAGGTCTTCAGCAGAGCCCATACTGTCATAGTAACCCATCAGCGACCCGCGATCATGGCATGGGCGTGTTTGGCAGCAGGATTTAACAGATTAACAATAACAGGTGAACGACTGTTAGAGGCAGGTCCTGGCTGTCACACACAGCCTTTACCTGACTAGTATGGGGCGAGCTCACCCTGTGAGCCCACTCCATACAGTCACTTGTGACTTGCGCGGATTTCGTGAAAGGGTTAATATATACCACGAGAAGCCCATACATTCTATACACACACACCCACCATTCTATCTCCTCTTCAAGCTTCTACATTACCAGTGACATGATCATGATGTCACCAAAGGTCCTGAAGTCCCGCAGAGTAAAGACCTGTGGTGACATCATGGTCACATTACAGGTCACATGATAGTGATAGAAGAAAAGGTCCTCAAGCAGTCTCCACACATCAAAAGGTACACTGATTATATTCAGTGTAGCTCCAGCTGTAGACACTGGGGCCTCTTGGTGGACCGGGACAACTGCCCTGTTTGCCCCTCCCTAACACCGGTCCTGATTGACACTACAGGTGTGTCACAGAACTTTATACCATTGGGTGGTGAAGAATAATTACATTTTAACTACAAATGTTTCTTTAGCTCCAGATTTTAAACTTTTTCATATTATAAAGCTGTTTTTTTACGTTCTACAGAGCGGTCTGGGCACTTATATAAGTATTCTAGACTACTGTATATAAGGGCTCACTGGTGGTGGCTACAGCTCATAAGGGAAAAAAAAACTGGTGACAGGTTCCCTTTAACTCAAAAGATACAAGTATATTGTGCTAAATAATAAAACAATGTATTTAAATAATTTTAAAATCAAATGCATAGGCTATGATAATGGTAAAATTAATCAAGATTGCTAACAAAAATCAAGGGCACCAATGCTACAGATAAACAACACGAGTTTGCTCAAGTTCATAAGCATAACTCACAACTGCAATACATAGAGTCAAATGGGTCATAATATAGCATGTAATGGACTAACCAGTCCACAGGTATGCTAGTCCCATGTAACACTAATCGACAGAGTTGCAAATTAGTAACAATACTGTATAAAGCACTTACTAATGTAATAGTAATTTAGTTATGTCCTCGCCTCCTCACGCACGTTTCAAACAGTTTCTTCCTCAGGAGACCTTTTACAGTATCGTATGCAACCCTGGTACTTTAATGAGAGTTCCTGTAAATGGGGCTTATCATGTGTCTACAGATACAAATGTTCAGGTTGCAGAGGAAATAATCATCCCATTTTCAGATGTTTTAAGAAATCAAAAAGGAAAGGCCCATGGGAGCGACACCAGTGAGGGTCGAGAAAATGATGCCTTGGATAAATAGATACCCGAATAGGGAAAAAACAGAGCTGTTGATAGCTGGTTTTATTAGGGTTTTTGCATTCCTTTTCGCCCGGTGATAGAATGCTATTTGCCTAAGAACCTTCCTTCGGTAAAGGATCATATGGATTTAGATCGGGACAAACTTATGAAAGATGTTAATCTGGGAAGAATGCTGGATCCATTTACGTCATTACCTATAGATAATTTGAGGGTCTCGCTACTGGGGGTTGTTTTCAAAAAAGAGGTTGGGAAATTCTGTTTGATACATCATTTATCATATCCTAAAAGGGTATCAGTAAATGATGATATTGATGAGTCTTTGTCGAGTGTTTCTTACACATCTTTTCATGAGGCAATAAAATTGGTTCAGCAGGCGGCTCAGAGGGCACCATTGGCAAAAGTGGACGTTGAGTCGGCGTTCCACCTCCTGCCAGTTCTTCCTGGGTCTATGCATCTCTTAAGGCCCCGTCACACTAAGCAACATCGCTAGCAACATCGCTGCTAACGAACAACTTTTGTGACGTTGCTAGCGATGTTGCTGTGTGTGACATCCAGCAACAACCTGGCCCCTGCTGTGAGGTCGTTGGTTGTTGCTGAATGTCCTGGGTCATTTTTTAGTTGTTGCTGTCCCGCTGTGAAGCACAGATCGCTGTGTGTGACAGCGAGACAGCAACAACTAAATGTGCAGGCAGCAGGAGCCAGCTTCTGCGGAGGCTGGTAACCACAGTAAACATCGGGTAACCAAGAAGCCCTGTCCTTGGTTACCCGATATTTACCTTTGTTACCAGCCTCCGCCGCTCTCACTGTCAGTGCCGGCTCCTGCTCTGTGCACATGTAGCTGCAGGACACATCAGGTTAATTAACCCGATGTGTGCTGTAGCTAGGAGAGCAAGGAGCCAGCGCTAAGCGGTGTGCGCTGCTCCCTGCTCTGTGCACATGTAGCTGCAGCACACATCGGGTAATTAACCCGATGTGTGCTGTAACTAGGAGAGCAGGGAGCCAGCGCTCAGTGTGCGCTGCTCCCTGCTCTCTGCACGTGTAGCTCCGTGCGCTGGTAACCAAGGTAAATATCGGGTTGGTTACCCGATATTTACCTTAGTTACCAAGCGCAGCATCTTCCACGCGGTGCTGGGGGCTGGTCACCGGTTGCTGGTGAGCTCACCAGCAACTCGTGTAGCGACGCTCCAGCGATCCCTGCCAGGTCAGGTTGCTGGTGGGATCGCTGGAGCGTCGCAGTGTGACATCTCACCAGCAACCTCCTAGCAACTTACCAGCGATCCCTATCGTTGTTGGGATCGCTGGTAAGTTGCTTAGTGTGACTGGACCTTAAGTTTGTCACTTTGAGGGTTGGTTTTACGTCGGCTGTTGCCTCCCTATGGGCTGCTATCTCAAGTACTTATTTTGAAGCATTTAGCATGTTTTTGGAGAGGAAAATAAGGCTTGCAAGGGATCAAAAAAAAAAAGAAGATATCCCCGGCACACTGCTATGTTTCCCAAATGAAGTCCAAGAAAGAGTCTTGATATATATTCCAATTTTTATTTTTCAGAAGAAGGGAATAATAGTACAATTTGCAGAGAGTCCGCCTAAAAACGTTTTGGCCTAACCTCGGCCTTCATCTGGTCGGACAGACTGACTAAATACGTGGGAGATCCCTGGGGCAGAATGCTGGTATGAGCTAGGATATCTAGTTATAAGGATAGATGAGGATAGTCAGTAATAGAAATTTATCATAGTTATCATGATTCTCTATATGAGAAAGGGCTACCGCCTCTGCTTATGTGCACGTTTTCGTGTCCATCAAGGTAAGGCAGGATAATAATCTGTATATGGATTGCAAAAAAGAGCAATATGGAACCAGGTCTGTATGTAGTATAGCTGAATCAAACTAGTGCATTTGGCACATTAGTCAGCACTTAGCATGTAACTAAATACCTTTGCAGGAAAATGCAGAAAAATGAATCTAAAGTTGCCTATAGTCAGGGGCTCAGTGTCCAGGATACAGGGATTGAACAATACAGTGGAAAGGTATAGCAGTTGCTAGGAATACCTTTGCCTCTATGCAGGCATACATGGTCCTCACCAGACGCCAGGGGCCCTCACACGGTTCACCTCTTCCTTGTATGCCTGCATAGAGGCAAAGGTATTCCTAGCAACTGCTATACCTTTCCACTGTATTGTTCAATCCCTGTATCCTGGACACTGAGCCCCTGACTATAGGCAACTTTAGATTCATTTTTCTGCATTTTCCTGCAAAGGTATTTAGTTACATGCTAAGTGCTGACTAATGTGCCAAATGCACTAGTTTGATTCAGCTATACTACATACAGACCTGGTTCCATATTGCTCTTTTTTGCAATCCATATACAGATTATTATCTTGCCTTACCTTGACGGACACGAAAACGTGCACATCAGCAGAGGCGGTAGCCCTTTCTCATATACAGAATCATGATAACTATGATAAATTTCTATTACTGACTATCCTCATCTATCCTTATAACTAGATATCCTCGCTCATACCAGCATTCTGCCCCAGGGATCTCCCACGTATTTAGTCAGTCTGTCCGACCAGATGAAGGCCGAGGTTAGGCCGAAACGTTTTTAGGCGGACTCTCTGCAAATTGTACTATTATTCCCTTCTTCTGAAAAATAAAAATTGGAATATATATCAAGACTCTTTCTTGGACTTCATTTGGGAAACATAGCAGTGTTCCGGGGATATCTTCTTTTTCTCTGTTTTTTTTCCCCCTGAGCACCTGTAACAGGTGACGCTAGGTCCTCCCACACCCCCCCCCCTGCAAGGGATCAAACACTATCTAGATGATTTCCTACGAGTGGGTCTAGCTCATTGTATTACATGCAGCATTCTTTTGGAATCTTTGATTAGCATTTTTGCTCAGTTTGGGGGTTTTATTAGCATTAGACAAACACTTTGTTTTTTGGCATTGAGATTCATTCCCAGTGGATGGAGTGTCGCCTACCTGAGTCAAAGCTTCTTGATTTGCATCGAGCAGTACAAAAGGCTGTGAAGACAAAGATAACGTTACAGGGTCTTCAGTCTCTACTAGGAAAACTGTTTGTAGAATATTGCCCACGGAGTTGGCAGGTACAAGCGATGGCGGGTGTACAATGACTGTAAAATTTAATTCGCTTTAAAAGTGGACATAAACATGATTTGCAGGTTTGGGATACCTTTTTGTTAGACTATAACAGGACATCATTGTGGAGGTCAGAGGTAGTTTCTAATGCTGATCTACACTTGTTCACAGATGCGGCTGGCTCAGCTGGCTATGGTGCATTTTTTCAAGGAAAATGGAGCACAAACCTATGGCCTGAGAGTTGGCATATAGTAGATTTTACAGTTTTGTTGTTTGGCATTTTTCCCAATAGTTGTTGGTCGAGCTGTGGGAACCTTTATTAGCCAAAAGAGCTGTGTGTTTCCATTGTGATAATCTGGCAGTAGTAGGTGTGGCTATAGCCAAACAGCTGATTCACCTCCAGTTATGTCTTAATTTAGGTACCGTATTTTTCACTATTTAAAACGCACCAGATTATAAGACACACCTCAAATTCAGGGCAAAAAAGGTAAAAAAAATGACGTCCGTCTTGTAATCCGGTGGTGTCTTACCAGAGGGGGCAGTAGCGATGGTGGAGGAGTCACAAGAGGTAGGGGCGGTGGTTGTTTCAGAAACTGTAGGCTGTGCTGGTGCAGCAGCGGAAGCAGGGCCTGCGGTGGAGGCTCGGGCTGCTGTGCTGGGGAACTGCTGCAGCGGTGGCTGCGGGCGGTGAGGGCTTCAAAGAAATGGTGCCAGGAGTCAGTGTAGATTGAGCTCTAGGCTCAATGGCAAGCCTAGATCTCATCTGCGCAAGCGGCACCTCCGGGTGCAATTTTCCTGAAGTCTGCTGGAGGGAGATCAGTGGGCCGGAGGCGGCACCTGTGCAGATGAGAGCTCCATCTGTGCACGCTTCGACTCTGGCGGCATTATTTAAAGTCCTCACTGCCCAACCCGCTGCGCCAGTGCAGCTGCCTGAGACCCCATGCAGACACCGCACAGCCTCTGCAGCCGCCGGCCGGAGAGCCCGCACAGCCGCTGCAGAAACCACACAGCCACCCCTGCAGCAGCCGCCGGAGACACCGCATAGCCGCCACAGCATTCCCCCGGCATCTTGCAAGCACTCTTCACCACCCCCAGTAAGCTACATTCAGATTATAAGATGCATCCCTCATTTTCCTCCCAAATTTTTTGGAGGAAAAGTGCGTCTTATAATTTGAAAAATACGGTGTTTAGTTTTATTGTCCTTGCAATGGAATATTGTGTTTAGAGTGAAGCATGTACCAGGGATTGACAATAACAAGGCTGATGCCTTGTCTCGTCAGCAATTCACTCGGTTCAGAATATTGGCTCCAGAAGCAGAGGAGAACCTGGTGCAGTGTCCACACTATTTGTGGAAGATCGTTTTGCACAGTTCTTTCCTTGGGTCCAGAGGTCATTAGCACCATCAACTTGGGCTTCCTATGCTAGAGTATGGAAGCAATGGTTTGAGCTGGAAAATTCATTTCCGGGGGATGGTGGTTGTTTCAGCCGCTTGGAGGGTATGTTTTGTTTTTTATCACGTTTAGTGGAAGGTAATGTTTCTCCATCTGCACTTTCTAAGGTGATGTCTGCTTTGTCATTTTGTTTCAATTGATTGTTGAAGAACATATCACTAAAATTTTTGTTAAGGGGTTTCATAAGGGTTTGCGGACTTGAGACAACAGGAGACCAGAGTCGTTCACTATGTTAGTGGAACTTTTTGATCAAATTGGGAAGGTTTTTATATTGCAGTATAAATGATCCCTCTTAAAGTTTAATTTTTCCTTAGTATTTTATGGGGCCTTTATGATAGGGCAGCTGGTCAGCCCTGATAGGTCCTTTCAGGGCGGTCTTCACTTGAGTCATGTGTCCTTGCAGAATGGGGTTTTATTTTAAAGTTTTTGGGGTCTAAGACAGATAAATTGGGTAAGGATTTATGGTTAATCTTTCTGACGTTCCTGGTAGTGCGACATGCCCAATTCGATGCTTTCAAGATTTTATAGCAATTCGTCAAAGTGAACGTTCTTCCTTGTTAGTTCATTAGGATGGGTCTGCTTTATCTAAGTTTCAGTTTATTTCTGTTTCTAAAACCTGTGTGCGAGGTTTGGGTTTGTCCCCACGGGACTATTGTTCTCACTCCATTTGCATCACTGTAGCTATGGAGGCAGCGTGTTTTGGGATGGGTGAATCTGCCATAAAAAGCATTGGATGCTGGGAATCAGATTGTTTTCAGAGTTATGTGAGGCTGCACATAGGGAATTTTAATAACAATGGTGATAGTGGTGCTTAAGTTTACAATTTGTAGATGAGTTGTATCTCAATGGGGATGGAGTTCACCTTACAGATGTGGGCCTTGATGTTTTTAATTTTGGCCTTCATGAGGTGTTGAATTTCAGTATGCAGGTGTGGAGGAGTATGCATTCTTAAGCTGGTGTCACACACAGCGACAACGACAACGACGTCGCTGCTACGTCACCATTTTCTGTGACGTTGCAGCGACGTCCCATCGCTGTCGCTGTGTGTGACATCCAGCAACGACCTGGCCCCTGCTGTGAGGTCGCCGGTCGTTGCTGAATGTCCAGCTTCATTTTTTGGTCGTCACTCTCCCGCTGTGACACACACATCGCTGTGTGTGACAGCGAGAGAGCGACGAAATGAAGCGAGCAGGGAGCAGGAGCCGGCATCTGGCAGCTGCGGTAAGCTGTAACCAGCGTAAACATCGGGTAACCAAGGGAAGACCTTTCCCTGGTTACCCGATATTTACCTTCGTTACCAGCCTCCGCTCTTGCTGCCAGTTCCGGCTCCTGCTCTGTGCACATGTGGCTGCAGTACACATCGGGTAATTAACCCGATGTATACTGTAGCAAGGAGAGCAAGGAGCCAGCGCTAAGCAGTGCGCGCGGCTCCCTGCTCTCTGCACTGTGACATGTAGCTGCAGCATACATCGGGTTAATTAACCTGATGTGTACTGTACCTAGGAGAGCAAGGAGCCAGCGCTAAGCGCGGCTCCCTGCTCTCTGCACATGTAGCACAGCGACGTTATGATCGCTGCTTCTGCTGTGTTTGACAGCTAAGCAGCGATCATAACAGCGACTTACAAGGTCGCTGTTAAGTCACCGAAAATGGTGACGTAACAGCGACGTCATTGTCGCGGTCGCTTAGTGTGAACCCAGCTTTAAGGATATAAGCTTGCATACTGTGGTGGGTCCTTGCTAAGAAGAAGTGGGCTCCATTGCATATCTATTGGCACTTACCAGCTTGGATGTTGAATTAATATATGATTATCTCCTAAGTGGTGAACCCTGGGGAGTGAGGTCTGATGATTTATTGGCCATGGTTGCGGGAGCTGTTGCACACCACTGGAGCTGGTCGGAGGTTTTAGTGGCTAGTGGTGGAGGCTAACGCAGCACGTATCTGTGTTAATTGGCATAAACGTGGAGATGCATATATAATTCTGGGATTTATTAGTTGATGTGGGAGCCAACATTGCCAATGACTTGCCTTGCAGCTTATGCATATATTACAATTTTATGTTATTAATTTGCACTTTATATTTTACAGATTATAAGTGTTCTTTAATAAAAACTGTGACCAGTCACCTTCCAACTGATAAACTGTGTCTCACTGTTTAATTATTGGGGAAGGTGGGTGGTTGGGTTCTATTTACTAAAGGTATGCACCCAGAACCACGAGCAGTTCTGAGTGCATATTCCTAATCCCTGCCTAACAGTCCCAGTAGCATAGATAAAGAGATCTTTAGAAAAAGTATTTCTAAAGATCCCATATGATTTGTTAATGAGGTCAGCGACTAGTCACAAGGGCGTTAGTTCCCTTGGCTAGTCGGCCCCCCTTTGCATGTTAATGAATGTGCAGTGTCAGAGGTATGGTCGCGTTCACCTCTCAGCTGCCATTGTGTCCAACTTACGGACATGCGCACTGATACGAAATCCAGAAGTTGGACGCGATGGAGGCTGAAAGGTGAGCGTGACTATCCTCTGATGTTGCGCATTCATTAGCATGTTAGTGTGCTGCCCCTGCAGCACTCGAACCGCTCGGATCGGGGTCTGCTGCTGTGCCTCGAGGGTCTCCGGACCCGGGGGCTCGCGATCACTCTCAAATGAAAAGGGGGCTATTTACTGGGGAGAGAGAGTTTGTGACGCGGTAAAGAGGAGTACCGCCGCTGCTGATGGGAGTACCCGGGGGAGATGGAGTGGGGGCAGCCAGATGACATTTCCCTCCATGGGTAGGGGAGACCCCGGGACTCTAGATGCTGGGACGCTGGTGCAGGATACCGCAGGGCTAGTGGAAAGCAAGGGAGGACCATGTACTCACTGAGGCAGCATCGGTGATAAAAAGCAGACTCTGACAACAAGATAAACCAAGTCTATGGGTGCCGCTGCCCTCTTGGGGGAGCCCATCCAGGTATCCGTCCCCTATAGTACTGTCGGGTGATCCGGAGCCTGCCTCCATGCACAAATTAGAAGTGTTCTGGTGGCCTGTTGGCGTAAAGCTGTCCGGGCCCTGCTCCCTACTGTTGGTAGTGGAGCTGTGCTCTCAAGGGCTCACGCTTGGGATTTCTGTGGGCTGTGTGGGTATAAAACCCTATCCCCCTTGTTGTGCTAGTGCCCCTGATCTCTGAGCTTCTTGGGGACAGTCCATAAAGTCATTATCCTCCACAGGTTAATTGCCGGGTTGCCTAAAGCTACTCCCCGACCTAGGGTCATGTACCCCGCCGTGCTTTCGCTCCCGGACCGGTTATTAGACTCAAGCTGCTGACCGTCCTCCAAGACCAGGTCTAGAAACCCAGCCTCAATACCCTGCGACCAGGTCTCCAACTCCTCCGGTCCCAGACCACCATCTGCGACCCAACCTCTATGCAACCCAACCTCTAGCACCCAGGGAGCCACACACTCCCCTAGCTCCTCACTCCTCAAGGGCTAACACTCTTCTTTTCAACTTCCCTCCCACCAGTCTGCCTGACCCCTAGGTGGGTGGCCCTATTCCAGCTCAGCGGCCCACTGGTGTGTCTGACAGGGTGTGGTGTGAGGTGTGGTTGGGACTTGGATGCGGATGGAGGCAGTACTATAGGTTGGGAACCCAGAACCATGGGGGGTTGAGTCCTGCACTAAGAGGTAAAGAGCGTGCAGTACCCTGTAATGTCCTGACTAGTCCAGGAGTATCACATTAGCACACCCACACACTTGCGACTAGACCCCGCGCTCATTAGCATATCATATAGGATCTTTAGAAATACTTTTTCTAAAGATCTCTTTATCTATACTACTATAGGCTAGGACTGCTAGGCAGGGATTAGCAATATGCACTGAGAACTGCTCATGGTTCTGGGTGCATATTGCACCTGACTGGTTCCCTTTCACCACCCCTACGGGCTCTGCACTTATAATTTCATTCTTGGGCCAATCTTCCTCCCTTCGGTATACAAACTGCTGTTTTTCTTCTACAGCAAAATATTTAACTTTTTGACTAATTTCAAAAGAAAGTAAACCTGATGTGTCTTTCATTTACTGCACTGTTCTCTTCTGACCATTGTGTTATGGTCCTCAATGTTGCTCAATATCATGGTGCTTCTTCGAAAGAGCTTGAACAACATATCTTAGAACTCCAGGCTACTTTGAAATCTTTGCCTAGGAGAAACCTTGCTGATGCAGTATCACCACCTTGTGTGTTGTTGTTGTACTCCGTCTTGCCATGGTGTATTGGTGACATGAAACTGTCTTCCACAACATCACCTTTCTTGCAGTTTGACTGTTCCTCACCCAGATTTAAAGGGACTCTGTTGGCACAGAATGACTGTTCAGACCAAGTACAGGTGCGCGGTGCATCATGGCGGGGCCAAACATTTAAGTGCACTTTCCTGCCTGTTTTTCCTCTTTCTAATTCCCTCCCCCCTCATTGATTGACAGCTCTGACATTGTCATCACCAGCGTCATCCAAGTACCCACCCATAATATCGCGCCTGCGGAATAACATCACCGGCGCTTGCGATTTGAACAGTGCTCAGTCCCGGGATAGTGCCACTGGGCATGCGCGAGACTTCAGGAGCACTGCGTAACATGAGGGCAGTGGCCTCATCTATGTCAATCAACACTGGGGGACGCCAAACAGCGGCAGGTGGTGGAATAACGGACACAATACAGCCCGCCCCCGTGGCCAGCAAAGCTCATTAGCATACCAAAAGGTAAGATTTTATAAAGTGTTTATTTAGGTCTGAAAGGGGGGCCAGTAGCAAGATGAACCTTTCTAGAATGCAGCCCAAGAGCTGCATAAGGGAATTCTTTTAGTTTAATAGTTTAAAATTCAGGTGACAGTTTCCCTTTAAACCCTTCACGATGCTGACAACTTTCATTTTTGCTTTTTCGTTTCCTCCCCTTCTTCGAAGAGCCATAACTTTTTTTTAATTTTTGTCAAAATAGACATATGATGGCTTGTTTTGTGCAGGATGAGTTGTACCTTTGAGTAACAACATTCATTTTACCACACAGTGTATGATGTATTTATTTGTTTGATTTTGGGATGATGTTTTGATCGCTTGTTACAGAATTTTTTATGCTATTCTAGCGACCAACAAAATAAAATGTTGGCGTTTTTGAGGTTTTTTTTAGTTTACAGTGTTTACAGATCATGTTAATTATTTTTATATTTTGAATGTGGTGATACCACATATATAATTTTTTATTTTTTTATTATATTTCTTTTTAATTGGGCACAAGGGAGGGGTTTGAACTTTTATGTTTTTTATTTTTTCATATTTTTTAAAACTTATTTTATTACTTTTTTTTCCTGTTTTTAACAGTCCCCTTAGGGTATAATAATCTGCAATTGTCTGATCGCTTGTGCTACATATAGCAATGCCTTAGCATTGTTGTATATAACAGAAATCAAAGTTTCCTTTGCAGCTCGGCCACAGGCAGAGTTTCAAAGGAGCACTGCAATAACAAGCATGGAGGCCTTCAGCAGAACACCTGGTGTCATAGCAACCGATCGAAGACCCACAATCACAACCTTGTGAGCCCGCTCCAAACACCCCACTTCCAACATACGCTCTTCATGTACAGAGGATGTAGAAAAGGGGTTAAATATTTGACATCGCCATAATACAAGTAGTGCCTGTACTTGGTTTGAACAGTCTCTGACTTGTTGGCAGTCTCTTTAAACCTCAAACACAACTATTTCTGTTTCAGTTCATTTATTAAATCTAAAAAGTTAAAGGAGCACAATATAGGGCATTATCCAGACAACAGGTATTTAAATATCCAGAAACTGCTCACCTGGTGGTGTTGTGAGACAACACTTGAATGGACTCAGAAATGAAAGGTGTAGTTGCTACTGGTTGTAAATCTAATGTGGAAATTAATAAATATGAAGAAACTGATATGGTGCACCGCTGGCATCTCAACAGATAAAGATGTCAGAAAATACTTGATATAGGAGAATAGATAATGCTGATTAATTCTTAACACGTTTCGAAGTGCACTCACTTCTTTATTAGGCAAACCACAAATCATGACTGTGTTTCAACATACATATGAAAATGATAAACATTCTTACCTGTCTGGTATAATTACTCAATCACCTAACTATTATCCTATAAAATCACTGACTTTGTACAAGTGTATCTAGAAGAGTTGATGCTGTTTTGAAGGCAACGGGGGGTTCCCATCATGTTGATTTCTCTTTTATTCGTTCACTTGCATTAACACTTCTATTTTGAAAGCATTCTTACTTTGCAGCATTTTTTCCACACCAGCCTAAAACATTTGCACATTACTATTGTGCCGCCCCCGTGCCAGCAGCCGGCGCTGCTCGGATCCGGGCCTTCAGGGGTGGTGGCTCCAGGGTCTATGGACCCGGGGGTCTCGTGGACACGCCGAATAAATGGGGGGACGTAGCTGTACGGGCTAGGCTGTAGTAAGTTTGTGACGCCACCCACGGTGTGTGGTGAGGTGGGACACCACCGCTGCTGTTATGGGGCACCCTGGGGAGATGTGCAGCAAGTCTATCCTTTTCCTCTGCACTGTTTGTGTAAGGTGGACTTTCCTAGTGTGAAACTCAGGAGTCCGCTCCTGGCTGGATGTGGCCTAAGGAGCCGTGCCCGCAGACGCTGGCCCGTGGGATCTATGGGCCCTGGCGGTGACCTTTTATCCCTATCGGTGGGCTGTTGTCTTCTATGAGGGACTTTGGGTGGGACAGGACCTCTAGTCCTGGCCTCAATCTGTGAATTAACCAGTCCGCTTGTTTCCGGTTCTGGCTTCAGGGTCCGAGTAACCCCCCTTTGTGCTGCGGTTTCCAGGTCGGTTCCCCGTGTCGGTACCAGCGGGCTACAACCCTGTCCCGGTCCACCTCGGTTCTGCCGAGCCGTCTTCATGTCTCCTGCTTATGGAGACCACCGTCTGCCTCCTAGCCAAGGGCACCAGGGCTCCTACCCTGATACCGTTCAACTTGAACCTTGCCTGCTGGAGCTACACTTAGCTCCAGCTCACACTCCTCTCCACTTGAACTACAAAACTACACTACTCGCTTTCCCGCCCCGGGCTGTCTGGACCCCTGGGTGGGCATGTCCCAACCGCCTGGTCACGCCCACTGGTGTGTCTATTTTTCCCTAAGGGGGGGTGACTAGGGTTTCTGGTTGGCTGTGTGTTTCCTAGTGAAGGAACGGTGTAATGCGGGGGCCTATTTGTGACTACCTGGTTTTGCCAGGGCGTCACACTATCTCTATATATTCAATTCCAACTTTTGCCCATCATGGCAGTTTTAATTTAGTCTTTGAAACGTGAAAACAGATCCATGCTTTAGAACTGAACAGATATTATGTGTCCGTCTCAAAACTGGTATAGATATTGTATTCTGAAATTCAGGTCCTGTGTCCATAGTCCAGAATTAGAAGATACCTTAACACAATTACAGTTATAATTTAATCTCTATGCACATGTCTTCCATAGATACCAGGTAAGAATGCTGATTCTTACATTGAAGACGTAAGCTACTGATTTGGAATACAAAGAATTTTGATTGCTGCGTATTCATAAATATTTACTAGTGTGAATAGAAGCCTACTGAAGTGAATTAGTATACTTAAGCCAAAACATATCCCAAGTTAAAAAGAACATTACGGAGGGGGCACTGCACTGTGTGATTGTGTGTCTGACTAACAAAGCAGATTTTGACATGAACTTTTCCTTCTGATCTACTTCACTTTTTTAACTTGGAGTGGGAGTATGTTTTTTTTTTTTTTAATAATTTGATTCTGAACACTTCAATGATGTCTGTGCTGAAGAGGATATGGAGCAGAGGAGCTGTGAGTGGGCTGAGCAGTTGTGAAGGCGCACAGCGTACCATGCAGAATACGCTTAACCCATTGTTAGTTTCCAACAACATTTATACAGAATATGTCAAATCTATCAATCTACATGCATCTTCCTTATCCAATAGGTTGCCATATACTCTGTACTTAGGTGCCCATATACATTAGATTACAGTTGCTAAAAACAGACTATTTCAACCATAACTAAGGCCAAGTTCAACATTGTGGATTTGTTGCAGATTTGCAGTGTGAATTCAATGCCACAACTCTGCAACAATTTACAATACAATACAAGTAAATGGTTTTTTTTTTAACTCTCAGTTACAATGTAAGGAGAGGGAGAAGTGAGAAATTTCAAAAGCTAAATAAATAGGCGAGCAGCTGCAAATGAACACTGCCATCTACTGGATGAAGATTATGAGAAAGGGAAAGAACTCTATCAGCAGGAACTGTAGAGCAAAGCATGTGTTTGCAGGAGACACATTTGATAGCTGTGTTGCCGTTAGCAATTATAAAAAAATACCCTCGAAAGTAGAGAAGGGGAGGAGTTGACCTTTATCATTAAAGACATATGGAACCATCTGAGCTGGCTTATAGCCGCAATCGTTAGCACGAAAGAAACAGATTAAGTGGAGCCTCAGCCTTGAGTAGAAAGGAGTGATTATAGAGGAGAAGCCTACAGAGAGAGATCAACATGAGTGGTTGACCAGAGGAATAGAGAGGACTGGCTGACCAGAGGAATAGAGAGTACTGGCTCACCAGAGGAATAGAGAGGACTGGCTGACCAGAGGAATTGAGGGGACACCGGCTGAAAAGAAAAATAGAAAGGACCAGCTCACAAGATAAATGGAGAAGACCAGCTCACCGGAGAAATAGAGAGGACCAGCTCACCAGATGAATAGAGAGGACCGGCTGACCAGAGGAATAGACAGGACCAGCTCACCAGAGGCATAGAGAGGACCGGCTCGCTAGAGGAATGGAGAGGACCAGCTCACCAGAGGAATAGAGAGGACCAGCTCACCAGAGGAATAGAAAGGACCGGCTCACCAGAGGAATAGATATAACTGGCTGACCAGAGAAATAGAGCGGACCGGCTGACCAAAGCAATAGAGAGGACTGGATGACCAGATGAATAGCGAGGACCGGCTGACCAGAGGAATAGAGATAACTTGCTGACCAGAAGAATAGAGATAACTGGCTGACCGGAGGGAATGGAGAGGACCAGCTCACCAGAGAAATAGAGAGGGCCAGCTGACCAGATGAATAGAGAGGACCGGCTGACCAGAGGAATAGACAGGACCAGCTCACCAGAGGAATAGAGAGGACCAGCTCACCAGAGGAATAGAGCAGATCGGCTGACCAGAGGAATAGACAGGACCAGCTCACCAGAGGAATAGAGAGGACCAGCTCACCAGAGGAATGGAGAGGACTGGCTGACCAGAGGAATAGAGCGGGCCGGCTGACCAAAGGAATAGAGAAGACCGGATGACCAGAGGAATAGAGAGGACTGGCTGACCAGAGGAATAGAGATAACTGGCTGACCAGAGGAATAGAGATAACTGGCTGACCAGAGGAATAGAGATAACTGGCTGACCAGAGGAATAGAGATAACTGGCTGACCAGAGGAATAGAGATAACTGGCTGACCAGAGGAATAGAGATAACTGGCTGACCAGAGGAATAGAGATAACCGGCTGACCAGAGGAATAGACAGGACCAGCTCACAAGAGGAATAGAGAGGACCAGTTCACGAGAGGATTGGAGAGGACCAGCTCACCAGAGGAATAGAGAGGACCAGCTCACCAGAGGAATAGAGCGGATCGGCTCACCAGATGAATAGAGATAACTGGCTGACCAGAGAAATAGAGAGGACTGGCTGACCAGAGGAATAGAGGGGTTCGACTGACCAGAGGAATAGAGGGTTCCGGCTGACCAGAGGAATAGAGGGGTCCGGCTGACCTGAGGGATAGAGAGGACTGGCTCACCAGAGGAGACTCAGTAAGAGACTTGTGGCCTAACTCTCATTAGGACCCATACCAAGATAACCATAGCTTATTGACCAAGTGACTATGACATTGACTTCTTTTACCATTGTAAACAGTAGCTGTTTATTTATTTGCATAGTAGAAGTATATTGCTAGAATTGTTATAATAACCTTCATATTTAGAATCAATATATTCATAATATAAAATATACTGTATCATATTCCTAGAATTGTTACCTTCCTGAATACTGTATGATAGCTACCTAAATTGTTTGTGTTAATAAAAGAAATAATCTTTGGTTTAAGTCACCACTGCGTCGTCATCCCTGCGCTGTTGCATCCTCACACCTGTTTTAAACATTCGCAAGAAAATGTCAAATCTGCAGCATGCTCATTAATTTGCAAATTTTACCATAAGTAAAGCCTAGTAATTGGAGTAGCCTGAAATCGGCAAGTAACACACGCGGATTCCGTATGTTGATTTATTGCTGATTTGTGACCCAATTCGCAGTGGAAATTTTCCTTAACGTGTGATAAAGGTGGCTTTACAGGCTACGAGATCGCTAAAGCGATCTCGTTGGGGCCACGGAATTTGTGACGCACATCCGGCTGCGTTAGCGATGTCGTTGTGTGTGACACCTATGAGCGATTTTGAATCATCGCAAAAACGTTTAAAATCGCTCATCGGTGCCATGCTCCCCTATTCCCAATTATCGTTGCTGCTGCAGGTACAATGTTTGTCGTTCCTGCGGCAGCACACATCGCTATGTGTGACACCGCAGGAGCGACAAACATCTCCTCCCCTCTTCTTCTATTGGGCGGTGGTTCAGTGACGCTGCTATGACGTCGCTGTGACGCTGAACGAACTGCCCCCTTAAAAAGGAGGCGGTTCGCCGGTCACAGCGACTTCACTGCACAGGTATGTGCGTGTGACGCTGCCGTAGCGATAATGTTCGCTACGGCAGCGATCACCACATATCGTTACAATGACGGGGGCGGGTGCTATCACGCTCGACATCGCTAGCAATTGCTAGCAATGTCGTAGCGTGTAAAGCGGCCCTTAGGCTCTTCGGGTGCAATTTAACACCTAATTAATTATCTCAAATTATGTTAAAATTTTAGAGAATTATAGCTACGTGTATGTGTGTAAGGTGTATGTGACGCCCCTGGACTATTCAGGTTGTCACAGGGTTCTGCACAATCTTTCTCTCCCTGTGCAGGGCTCAACCCCCCATGGTTCTGGGTCCCTACCTTGCAGTACTTCCTCCACCAGCATCCACAAATCCTAGTTACACCTCGCACCACACCTGTCGGGCACACCAGTGGGCTGCTTAAGCTGGAATAGGGCCACCCCCCTAGGGGTCAGGCAGGGAGGTGGGAGTTGACAAGTCAGTTAGCGCCAGGGGAGCGAAGGGAACAGAAGTAGCTCCCAGTGAGTGAGGAGCTGGGAGTAGCAGCTACCCAAAATGCAGTGTTAGCCCTCGAGCTGTGAGGAGCTCGAGGAAGCTGGGAGTTGGAGCTCCCAGGGGAAGATCAGACTAGGTCGCAGACGGTGGTCTGGATCAGGAGGATTTGGAGACCCGGTCGCGGGAGATTGGGACTGGGTGCTTGGCTAGTCTTGGAGGATAGCCAGCAGCCGCAGTTCAATAGCCGGGCTGGGACTGAAGGCACATCGGGTTACATGGACCCTAGGTCGGGGAGAAGCTTCAAGCAAACCCGGCAAATAACCTGCGGAGGACGGGGTGTATATTGACTGTTCCCACGAAGCTCAGAGATCGGGGGCACTAGCGCAACGAGGGGGATAGTGCTTTCCAAGCAAAGCAGCCCACTGAAATCCCAAGCGTTAGCTCCTGAGAGCAGGCTCCTCTTGCTACTCATAGCAGGGAGCGAGGCCCGGAAAGCTCCAAGCTGACGGACCACAAAGGACACTCTAAAATACGGTGCCAGGAGGCAGGCTACAGACCACCAGGCAGAACTGCAGGGGACGGGACCCGGACGAGCTCCCCTCGGAAGACAGCGACATTCAGAGATTTGGTTTGCTACGTTGTCAGCGTCTGCTTTCTTGCTGAGCGAGTACCTGATTAACCCCTGCAACCAGTGAGCCTGCGCTCCCCCTGAAATCCATCCCATCATTCGGGGTCCCGGGGCTTTTCCCTACCCGTGGAGGGTAATGTCATCTAGCTTCCCCACTCCATCACTCCAGGTACTCCCAACGGCAGCGGCGGTACTCCCTATTACCGCACACCACGGGTGGCATCACAAACAATATATCTCCCCTGTAAATACCCCCTTCTTCATTCGGGTGTGACCCTTTAGCCCCCGGGTCCGGAGACCCTCGAGCCACAAGCAGTGACGTGCGGATCCGAGCGGTTCGGCCGCTGCAGGGGTGGTACATGTATATACCTTCATACTACTCCTTCCTGCTATTTTTGGTTTTGAGAAAAAAGCAAAGCACTGTACATCAGAAAAGCTCCCAATGTATGCGTTAAATGTGATCATAGGTTACAGTTAGTCAGGGGCGCCTTTGGTTGACATATACCGGTATACCGCAATAAGGTTATGGAAGAGTGTGGTGGAGTACAGTAAAAATACAATTGTACAGTGCAGTAAATTGATTGAATTGGCATAGGGATGACGGTGGAAGGAAATCGAAGGAAAGAGGGATTTACTAAAACCTTTCCCTTTGCCTCCTACTGTCTTCTTAACCAGGTTTCTGTACACCGAGTCAGAGAACCTCCTTAAATATCTTCCTGTGGTTGTGATGTTGTGTATCTGACAGTGGAGAGCGGCAATGAAAGGCTTTTAGATGACCCGAGAGGCGCTTGTTGCGTGCCCATGATGTAGCTGTTGTTCTGCGGTGATTCCATTCAGTATTTTAAAATATTCATCACAGTGGGATAAGGGGATATTTTTCTGTCCACTCCTATAACTCACACATAAAAAGTTTTGTAAGAGGGTAAACACAAGGTAAAACAGATGACTGGTCACCACCTTTCCGTCATGTTAACCCTGTAGGACCAGGCCAGATGGCAGGTGACAACCGCCTCCTAATGGCGGTGGAGGTGATCAGAGCCGGCCATGTGGCGATAGCAGCGCACTATCTCCCTGCTGTTAACTACTAAAGCTCCTCATCCATGAAACAAGTCTGTGTAACCTCACAGCGTAATTGAATCACCGTGCAAGCGTTTCTTCCATTTATTACATATTGATTCCCATGGACTGCTTGATGACCCCGGTGGGATTGCGAACACTGATGTGACAATGGAGATGAAGCATGTAAGAATGGTTTTAAAAAAATTGTCTCAGGAGATTGTTATCCCTGGAAATGTCGCTGTTTTACAGTGTGGCCACCTGCAGCCAATTATTACACTGTAATTGGTCTGGGCGTCACTTCACAGGACATCTTTACCAGATTCTCTCTATAACTTGTTCCATGTATGTGTATAGGTGAAGCAGAGCAAATTACAATGCAGGTTGTAATTTGTATAATGGATTGGTATTATATTATTGTAAGGGGTGGGCAGACCCCTTACAAAGAAGTGTAGTTTTCCCCCTGAAAGTGTTAATGCTGATGTTATTTAATAAAATGTTTTAATGTTTTAGTGGGTTCCCCTAGGGGCCGGGTGGGACGGCTGTCCCCATAGGAACAGGGTAGAGGAAAGGAGGAGCCGGCAGCAGAAAGGGGAGGGAGAGAAAGGGGTGTGCAGAAAAAGTTAGAGCCGGGAGGCAGTTGAGTCCGGGACGGGAGAGAATAAGCAGAAGGGGCAGAGTGTGGGAGCTGGGTGGACAGGAAAGCGAAGGAAAAGAAGAGAAGAAGTGTCCTCAAGGGTGAAGCAGTATTGGTGTGGGTCCAGTCTGTGTTAGCCGGAGTGGGAGCCAGGTGAAGTGGAGTAGCCGGGCACATCCCTACTAGAGGAGACATCCAGAAAAAGGTTTTCCCCCAGTCGAAGTTGTGATATCATCTGAACATTGCCTCTGTCATGAAGAAGTGTACAATAAACATGTCTACTGGTTCAACCGATCCACGTCTGC
Source organism: Anomaloglossus baeobatrachus (assembly GCF_048569485.1). Classification (NCBI taxonomy): domain Eukaryota; kingdom Metazoa; phylum Chordata; class Amphibia; order Anura; family Aromobatidae; genus Anomaloglossus; species Anomaloglossus baeobatrachus. The sequence continues at coordinate 321,722,685 of NC_134357.1, forward strand.
AAAGTGTTTGTACCTCTGGCGGCGATATCTGCACCACCACACTCTGCCCCACCAAGTCATCTCCTGTCCCTAAAGTGACGGCGGAGCCAGGGATAAGCCTGATAGAAAAAGGGGCCACGACTACAATCCCCGAGGCGCCCCTGGCACCCCGTTACATTATCATGTTATCAGTATTTTGTCATAGGATTGTAAGTACACTTCTATTACTGTAACTATCACAGTGAACTAAAATGACAGCTTCACAAATATATATAAATTATTTGCAAACCGTGTATCTGTGCCACATTATCCATCTGCTCACTGATAACAGACCAAGAACTTGTCCTTCCCTTTATCCTCATAAGGAGCAGAATGACGTCTCAACTGCAGAAGTTTGCAGTGAAGCTGCTTGAATGGCTTCCATCCCCTTCCAAAAATTGCTGCCATTGGACCCATTAAATAATCACTGTCATTTTAACAAACTTTGCATTCATCAATAGTACAAACTAATATAAAATAATAAACATTATAATAAATCTTATCCGAAAAATATGCTTCTTTCTCCACTTATGAGCCACTTCTTCCCCTCCCTCTGCCTCCTGAACTTATCATTCACTCACCTTGGTCAAAACAAGGCAGACTGATTGACAGTGTCAGGTTGCACTCCATATTATGGAAGGATAAGACTACTTACCATAGTGATAGACCAGGCAGACAGAGGAAGGACAAACATGCGGAGAATCCTGTAGGTGCTAGAAAATGTAATTGACCTCAAAGCTGGATTAATAGCTGCACAGCTTAGTTCTGCTGTATACATGTTGTCTAGAAAGTGTGTACTCTTTAGGGGAATACAATAGCCACTCTCCACCCACTAGCTCAGAGACAACTGAAAATCGGAACTAGTCTGCAGAGGATAAAACTGGTGAACAATGCAGGTTGTATTTCATATAATTGGTTCCCAATGGTATAAATAAGAACGCCAGCTCATCACACAAAAAAGGAGCACACACACTGCTTGACCAATGGAAAAATATGTTACTAGCATTCGAAAATGGTGACAGAATTTATTTTTTTCTAATTCCTGCTTTTTTTTTATTTAATGCTTTAATAAGAAAAGAAATAGACAAGTTAGGTATACTTTCACCAATAGAAAACATTTGACACATTATGAAATGAAAAATCTGGCAAAGACCCAGGATGGTTGAGCAGCTAGAAACCTACATCAGAGAAGAATGGCACAGCATTCCTCTCCAGCACTGGTCTGCATTAACCCTAGAACGCATACCTGGGGCCTGCTAGGTTACTTGTTTTCTATTTTCTGCAAGATTAGTTAGCATTTTGAAACTCTAGGTATTCCTCAGGTATGTACTTGTTAGTAACTTACAGTTGTTCATATATTTTTATGTTATAGGCATTTCGGTGAAACAACCCTTTTTTGGGACTACCCCATATTCACGCACCTGGGGCCTTTTAGGCCTGTACTTGGTTTACATGTGATCCTCAGTCTTTTTGTCTGTACTGTTGCTGGGGAAGACTTTGTCTTTATCTTGTCTTACTTTGTCTTTGAACTTTTGATGCCTACCACGATGGAGCGAAGCAACACAAAATGCTTGTCAAGGCAAATTACGAAAGCTATGATCCGATGTGGTAAACATTTTCAGGAACATCCAGAGCCAAGAGAAAAAAAAAGAAACCGCTGTTATATTTGTTCACAAAAAAGTAAAGGAAATCTGAGCGTTTCTGTACTACTTGTGGACAAAATGTCTGCAAGGAACATTCTTCCGAAAAAATAATATGTGAAAATTGTTGGGGTAATCAGTAATGCTGAAAAGGAAAGTTTTTGAAAAGAAATATTCCTGCACCATGTTTACTACAACTTTTATATAAAAAACTTTTAGACAAAAAAATCGTTATGTAAAGAATTATACAGAATGCATATATTGGGTGTTTTAAGCTGGTGTAATTACTTTTTTTTTTTTTTATGCACATAATTATACTGTTTTGAAATATTCACATCTCACATAAACTTTGAAAAGTATTTCTATTTGAGTTACTCCATGTTATTTGCCCCAAGGCCTAAAAGGCCCCAGGTATGTGAAAGTGTAGATTTCTATGGTTGCGCGTTCTAAGGTTAAGGCTACATGAGCACGCTGCAGTTTTTTCTGCACCCAAACTGCAACCAAAACTGCACCTTGTCAGAGAGATTAACAACCTCATGTCCTATTTAGTGGAAATTAGCACTCCATATAACATAAATGAACACAACCATGGACATCAGTAGACGCCCATACTGAGGGAGTGACACAAAAGAACAGTAAAAAAGACACCTTTATTGATATTCATTAAAAATATTTAAAAACAAGCAAAAGGCACCGTATACAAAGAGGGACACAGACAGGAAAAATTAGAAGAAAAATGATTTTTCACAGGTGGAGAGATATACACCTGCGCCGGCACACCTCTGGATTAAATAATGAAAGCTGAACGCATTGCTGTATCCTATAGACCTGTATTACACATTGGTTACAATAAATAATTAATTAATTGCCTTACAGGTGGAACTCCACCAAACTGCAGAGCATATATATAAATAAATGACCATGTGCAGGACTCAGAGCACAGCAATAAAGTGATCCATTAGTAGTAGAATACAACCACTTACTACCCTTCATTAATCTCGACTTACACGCTACCTGTGCACAGCATACACCAGGATCCTACCAATGCAGATCCCACCCCTTGGTGGGGCAACCATCCCGAAATGGGGCTGGATGTGTAATATAAAGTTCACCAAGCAAATAAGGTGAACAAATATGTATGTTAACAAAGCACAGTGCATGCAACGCACAGGCAGCTGAGTCAATGCCAAAAAGGGGAGCGGGTGTGAATGGGCAAGCCGGCGAAACAGGCACACAAACAAGTAAAAAGTAACAAATTACATCACCTGAAAATATCCTGCCGTGACCCTCACACTCCGACACGTGTTTCGCAGTAGCTTTCTCAAGGAGCATGTCCCAAAAAACGCTTGTAATGTAGGTGCGTTTTTGTCATTGCGTTTTTTTAAAGGAGAAACAAAATATGATAGGAAAGGATAATGGATAGATAGTTAGAATAGATGATAGATAGAAAAAATAGAAACAATAGCTAGATGGATAGATAGATAGATAATAAGAACATACAGATTAGATAATAAGAAAGAACAGAAAGAATACATAGAAAGAAATAATAGAATAGCTTGATAGAGGGATAGCCAGCTTGGTTAGCTTTTTTTTTATTTTTTGGGGGTAAAAAAAATAACATGGGGTCCGGCCATTTTTCATAACCAGCACAGGAACAGCAGCAGCTGCAGGCTGCAACCCTCAGCTCTCTGCTGTACCTTGGCTGGTTATGAAACATAGAGGGGATCCACAGTTTTTTTTAATTATTTGATTTATTTAAAAAAAAAAAAAAAATGACATGGGATCCCCTCATTTTTCTAATACCAGCGAAGGTGCAGCAGACAACTGGGGGCTGATATTATTAGGGTGGGAAGGGTCATCGTTATTTGGCCCTTTCCAGCCTAACAATAGTCGCCCACAGCTGACCCAGAAGTGGCACATCCATAAGATGCACCAATTCTGGCGCTGGACCCGGCTCTTCCCATTGCCCTGGTGCGGTGGCAATCAGGGTAATAAGGAGTTAATGGCAGCAGCCCATAGCTGCCACTAAGCCCTAGGTTAGTGATGTTATGCGTCTATGAGACCCCCCACATCACTAATCTGTAAGTTAAAGTAAATAACCACAAACAGCCAAAAAAAACCTTTATTTGAAATAAAATAAAAAGCCACCCTCTTTCACCACTTTATTAACCCCCAAAACACCCCTCCAGGTCCGAAGTAATCCACACGAGGTCCCACGACGCTTCCAGCTCTGCTACATCCCTGTCCTGTCACAGCCAGCATTCCTACAGCATGGCTGCCAGCTGTGAGTGTGGACAGAGCCGCAACGACCAGAATGAACTGGGGTGAACCCCTGACGTCACAGCTATGGGTCCCGCAGTACGGCAGGTGTCGCAGCAATGACGTCATGGCCGGGTTCACTGTGGTTCAGGCCGCTACTGAAGTGAGCCACGCGATTGGCGGTCCCGTCACTCACGTGAGTACTCCGGCTGTTGCTCACTTCAGTCGCGGCCTGATGTACGCTCACGGGTGGAGGACACGAGCTGTGACAAAAAACACCTGAGTGATGGCACCGCTGATCGTGCTGCTCACTTCAGTCACTCGGGTGGTTTGCTGTGACAGCTGGAGGACTCCATCTGTTGAGCGACAGGCTCCAAATTACAAACTTGGAAGGACCAACTTCTCCTGCTATGACTGATAGGGTCACCCCTTTGGCCTTCATCTGGACAACCTGCTGCCGGAGGGTTTCAGTCACATTGGAACGGCACACGACTTTTGCAAAGTCAATGCAAGCTAGAAAGTTAAGCTGCCAGTTATATAGGGTTTGTCAGATAATTAAGGAAATTAGTACCAGGAGCCAGATTAACACCAATAACTTGCAGGTATCTGAAAGTGTTCTCTAATTTTGATCAATGTTCTTTTTCATTTATCTCATTTACATTTTTATGGTTTGCTTTACAATAAATTCAATTAATGAAATAAGTTTAAAATACTGCTAGTTTACTCATGTCAGGATATAATCACTTAGAACTACACATTTAGGAAATTATGTATGTGTTCTCTAATTTTGATCTCCAGTATACATCTATATATATAAGAGCCGTTGTGATTACTCATGGTTACTTGCTAATCCCACCCCTGCACATTACACACGAGGCCACGCCCCCTGACATTACTATACGTATCTCTGCCCCCGTACATTACACGCGAGGCTCCGCCACCCAGCACATTACCCCACGTGGCTCTGCCCCCCACATTACCACACGCGGTACCGCACCCCACATTACCACATGCGGCTCCGCCCACCCAAATTACCACATGCAGCTCCGCCCCCCACATTACCACACGAGACTCCGCCGCCCACATTACCACATGCGGCTCCGCCCCCCAAATTACTATACGCGGCTCCACCCCCCCACATTACCACACGTGGCTCTGCCCACCCACATTACTACACATGGCTCTGCCCCCATTACTACACGTGGCTCCACCCCCACATTACCACACACGGCTCTGGTCCCCCCACATTACCACACGCGGTACCACCCCCCACATTACTACACACGGCTCCGCCCCTCACATTAGCACACATGGCTCCTCCCCCCCACATTACCACACGCGGCTCTGCCCCCCCCAATTTACCACACGCGGTACCCCCCCACATTACCACACACGGCTCCGCCCCCCTCATTACCACACACGGCTCCGCCCCCCAACATTACCACACGCGTCTCCACCCCGCCACATTACCACATGTGGCTCCGCCCCCCATATTACCACATGCGGCTCCACCCCCCCACATTACCACACGTGGTTACGCCCCCTGCACATTACCACACGCGGCTCCGGCCCTTCCACATTACCACATGCAGCTCCGCCCCTCCACATTACCACACGTGGCTCCACCCCCGCACATTACCACACGTGGCTCCGGCCCCTGCACATTACTACACGTGGCCCCCCACATTACCACACGCAGCTCCGCCCTTCCACATTACCACATGTGGCTCCACCCCCCCATTACCACACGTGGCTCCGGCCCCCATATTACTACATGCGGTTCTACCATCCCCCGTACATTAAACACACAGCACTGCTACATCTACACTGTAAATCCCTCCTGACCTCACAGATAAACTTCACCTCATCTAGCACCATGACAACCAGCACAACAGAGTCCTACATACACTGAGGAACTGAACATGTGACCCCCCTGACTCCTCCCCTCCATGTGACATCTTCACAGGTCCTGTAAGCACAGAAACAGATACCTGTATACCAGGGAGGTGAGCTGTATACCCTTGGGGGGAAGCTAGCTCTATACCCTTGGGGGGAAAGCTGTATACCCTTGAGGGAAGGGGACCTGTATACCCTTGGGGGGAAGGGAGCTCTATACGCTTGGGGGGAGGGGAGCTGTATACTCTAGAAGGGAGAGCTGTATACCCTTTGGGGGAAAGACAGCTGTATATCTTTTGGGGGAGCTATATAACAGTTAGGTAAGTTGTATACCCTTGGGGGGAGGAGAACTGTATACCCTTAAGGGTGAGAGCTGTATACCTTTGAGAATTGCTATATACAGGGAGGTGAGCTGAATACACTTGGGGGGTCCTGTATACCTTTGGGGGGAGAGCTGTATACCAGGGAGGTGAGCTGTATACCCTTGGGGAGGAGAGCTGTATACCCTTGGGGGGAAAGCTGTATACCCTTGGGGGGAAGTTGTATACCCTTAGAACTAGAGGAGCTATATACCCTTGGAAGGAGGGGAGCTGTATACCCTTGAGGGGAAGGGAGCTGTTTACCCTTGAGAGGAGAGCTGTATACTCTTTGGGGAAGGACAGCTGTATACCTTTGGGGGAGCTAAATACTAGGGAGGTGAGCTGTATACCCTTGGGAGGAGGAGAGCTGTATATTGTTGAGCTGAGCGTTAGCTGGCTGAGAACAGCTAGTATATATCTATATCTATATCTATAGATATATATATCTTTATAAATACATATGTACCGTCCCAGCGTCAGCAGTCAAGATTGCTCGGACCCGGATCTGCGGTGGCGACCCAGGAGGGGTTGTGCGGCCACTCGAAATAAAAGGGGGGTATTTACAGGGGGTTGTGTGTTTAGAGTTCGTGATGCCACCCATGGTGTTTGGTAAGGTGGAGTACCACCACTGCTGTTGGGAGTGCCCGCTGGCAATGGGATGGCAGCCAGGTGTTTAACCTCTCCGTTGGTAGGGGGAATGCCCCGGGGCTCGGTGATGGTAGTGAGGGACACCATTGGGGAGGAAAGGGTCACTGCGTACTCACTCAGTCCAATAACGCTGACACCGGCAACTTGTAAACCAAAATTCTGAACACCGCTGCAGCAGGGAGGGAGCACGCCTGGATCCCGTGCTCGATGGTGTTGCTTGTTAGCCTGTGGCATTTCCTTTGGCACCTTCTTTACTGGTTGTCCCCTGTAGTATAGAACTAGTTGGGTCCTGCTCACCCGTATGGCTAACGGAGTGAGCTTGCTCTCAGGGTTCATACTTGGGATTTTCTGGACTGTATATTGGGAAAATCCTATCCCCCTCATTGCGCTAGTACCCCGATTTTGGAGCGGGTGGAGAACGATTCCTGAAGACTTCGTCCTCGTCGGGTAAATTACCAGGACGCTTGAAGCTACTTCCCGGCCTAGGGTCCATGTACCCCGTCGTGCCCTGGCCCCTGCCCGGAGATGGCTCAAGGCCGCCGGCTGCCCTCCTCGGAACCCTGTGACCGGGGTTCCAGCTCCTACCAGGCCCAGACCAACGTCTGCCACCTAGTCTTAGCAAGGAGCCTAGCTCCTAACCTCCTCCAACTGACTTGTGACCTCTCCTCACGAGAGTCACCACTCAACTGACCGCTCCTGACACTCCTGACCCTCCCTAACCAACCCCCCAAGTGGGCGGCCCTATTCCCTTCAGGCTACCCATTGGTGTGTCTGGTGGGTGTGGTGCAGAGTGTTTCCAGGATTTTGATTAGCTTGTTCTTAGCAACACCAAAGGTCAGGAACCTGTAACCAAGGAGGATGCGGATACTGTGCAGAAGGGCAGATTGCACAATATCCTGTGACGACCTGATAAGCCAGGGCGTCACACATATATATGTAACCTTCCTAAACCTAATATTGCCATTTCCATGTGAGGTTCTAGCATAACTCCCCAGTAGCACGCCCGCTGCCTTGGAGTTACGTTTGACTTAGATCTTACCTTTACTCCCTACATCTGATCACTCGCTCGCTCATGTCACCTACATCTCAAAAACATCTCTAGATTTCAAACTTTTCTTACCTTTTGGTTCTGCAAAAACTCCTACTGTTGCTCTTATTCATTCTCTGGTCTATTGCAACTATCTACTAATCAGTCTCCCTATTACTAAACTGTCCCCTCTCCACTCCATCCAGAATGCCACAGCCAGGATCATATTCCTCTCCAACCGCTACACTGATGCCTCTACCATGTGCCAGTCATTGTACTTGTTACCCATTTGTTACTTTAAGCATGCCCTAAAAAGACATTTTTTTAGACTGGCCTATCACCTCACCTTACTTATCTAATTATTCCCGTTTTTTCCTACAAATCTTGCCCATCGTAGCATCTGTTTAAACAAAGCTGTCCATGACCACATTGAAATGGAGAGTTTGTTGCAGGGCAGGACAGCCAGGTAAATAGCAAATATCTGCCAATAAATTTAGGGAAAATAAAAAAAACTCCCCGATAACCCCTTTAATCCCCTGCCAATTAGAAAAACAACTGTACTAATTACACAATTCAACTACGGTAAATTCTTTTACTGTTCTATGTTGGCACTAGTTATTTTAAGGTAAGAAGTCAAAAGTACGTCTGTATAGAGATTGAATGGGTCAAAAATGTGACCATTATAGTTTTAAGTAGGTGTCACCTCCGGCAGTACAAGGGTTTAGGCCAACCTCTGCTGATCCACGTGTGCTCTAATAAGCCACCAGAGCTTTGATGATTTCCTCTCCACAGGCATGGTGACAGAATCATCAGCTTTCACTAGAATCCTTTTTGACACCTGTCCCATAGTGACAGAGATGTCCAGTGAGATGTTCTGCAGGATCTGGTAACTGCTCAAGGCGGCGTAACCAGGAGCATGCTCGAGAGGTAATTAACCATATAAGATGACTGTGCAAAAAGCTTAACCTTTACATTACTGTATCACAAAGAAATAGAAGTAATTTAAAAGATGGTAGGGGAGCTGACATATAATGAGGGACTTGATGAATTTGTATATTTAACATTTACACTTTTATATTTGTAGAGAAAGTTTCATATCACAGAAGAAGCGATTCATCATCCTGACATTTCTGTTTACAATGTGTATATAACTCTTTGCTAGAAATCGCACTTGGTTAGAGAACATCTGTAGCACGCACATTTCTGTATGGAATACTAGAGTTGAAACCCCTTCGGAGCTGGTCCAGGAATTATCTAATCACTTGGCTCCACAAACCCCCCCACAATAAATTATCAATGATGATTTTATTAGCGCTCTTGGTTTCTCTTAATTTTATATTTACTCCACTACTGTGAGTATAAAAGGAATCTGTCACCCCCCAAATTCAATTTAAAGCACTTATGTATTCATAAAGGGGACTTAGTACCTATACAAAATCACACCTGTAGTACAGATTTCACACATTTCATTTTATATAAAAAATGTTTTATTATATCATTTAAAAAAGGAGCCTCGATACACCCCTGGCAAGGCTAAGGGCTCAGTGCCCCATTCTGCCCCCTCAATTACAATCCTTTGTGCCTCTCCTTATGGTGATAAGCAGTATACTTCATAGTGGACGATCAATCCAAACAAGAGAAGGGGCTCATAGAAGGAAGAAGACAAGGGGCCGATACAAGAGAGAAGAGAAGGGGCTGATAAAGTTGCGTGTCGATCACGGCACTCCGGTTAGGTGGTGTGCACTAGTAGGGTCTTACCCCTTATAGTAGATCTGAAAAATCACAGGGTGATGATATCGTAAAGGACATTTTAAAATGATTTCTTAACTTGTTCATTTTAAGGAATTAAAGAATACTGACATTACAGGTAATGACGTTACAGCATAGGCCTGGGTGGACATTGGAGTAAAAAGGGATTGGACATTGAAATAGGTAAGGTAGCTACTGGAACCTTGTGGAGACTGCCGCAAGAAGCCGGAGTAACTTAATAGCAGGTGATAATTCTATGATAGCCAAAGACCTACCATTGCTGATAATGTCATCAAAAGGGTTATCAGTGCACAGGCCGGTAGGTTCCTTCCCTGTATGTGCATGTGCATACAGTATATAGCAGTGATGGCGAACCTATGGCACGCGTGCCACCAGGGGCACGCAGAGCCCATTCTGCTGGCACGCGTGCTGTCGCCTGATCCTGCCGCTTTGATCTGCTGGTGCAGTCGTGCCGGCAGATCAAAGCTGTGTTGGAGCGGAAGAGACATTTCTCCTGGCTCTGACACTCCTCCCCCAGGCTGCAGGTGTGTTGCCTAGGAGACGGAGGAGCGTCAGCGAGCGGCGCCGGCGTAATGAGGTCTTCTGGCCGCGTGGGAACTGAGGACCCAGCGTCGCGCAGCGGGGGAGCGTGTGCAGGAAGGTAAGTTGTGTGTTGCTTTTTTTTTTTTATAACTCGTGTGCAGCTGTGCCAAGGTGGGGATGGGGGGGCAGTGCTAGCGCCAGCATGGGGTGGGGGAGAACACACATGCCAGCATGGGGTGTGGGAGAAACACACATGCCTGTATGGGGTGGGGGAGGGGGAACACACATGCCAGCATGGGGTGGGGGAGAAACACACATGCCAGCATGGCTTGGGGGAGAAACACACATGCCAGTATGGGGGGGAACGCACATGCCAGCATGGGGGAGAAACACGCATGCCAACATGGGGGGGAAACATGCATGCCAGCATGGGGGGGACACACATGCCAGCATGGGGGGGGGATGACATGCATGCCAGGATGGAGGAAACGAGGAAACATACATGCCAGGATGGAGGAAACATACATGCCAGGATGGAGGAAACATACATGCCAGGATGGGGAAAACATGCATGCCAGGATGGAGGAAACATGCATGCCAGGATGGGGAAAACATGCATGGCAGGATGGAGGAAACATGCATGCCAGGATGGGGAAAACATGCATGCCAGGATGGGGAAACATGCATGCCAGGATGGGCAAAACATACATGCCAAGATGGAGGAAACATGTATGCCAGGATGGAGGAAACATGCCACGATAGGGTACATTTACCAGGAAGGGGAACATTTACCAGGAAGGGGAACATTTACCAGGAAGGGGTACATGCTAGGAAGGGGTACATTTACCTGGATGGGGGTAAATTAACCAGGATTGGGAACATTTAGCAGGATAGAGGACATTTACCAGGAATGGGGTACATGCCGGGATTGGGGAACAATTACAAGGATGGGCAATATGTCAGGATGGGGTACATTTACCAACATGGGGGAACATGCCAGAATAAGGTACATTTACCAGGATGGAGGACATTTACCAGGATGAGGTATATTTACCAGGATGGGTCCATGATGGGGACAAATATACCAGAATGTAGGAAATATATATCAGGATGGGGGACATGTTTACCAAGAAGTGGCCCAGGAAGGGGACATAACTACACAATGAAAGGGGAGGGGAGCAACTCGTACGTCTTTATGGGATTTCAAGATGTTCAGACTTTGAAATGTAGATGTGGATTACAGGGTGACATCTGATTGCATTCCAGGCTAAAATCTCTGTCTAATATGCTGCAATTTTTTCCAGAAAGATCAACTGCTGTGTCTGGAAAGGGCTCAGCTTCAATGTGTGGTAAGCATGTGTGTCGCCCTGGGCAAGCCAGGGGACACAGGTCACAACACCACCACACCCCACACTCCAGGTAGGCACACCTGCTAACCAGAAATCCTTGTTGCCTTCCTCCAGAGGTTGATGATGCACACCAGGGGGTGGGCCAGGCGGTTGGCTCCGCCCACCAAGGAGCTCACAACTCTGGAGGCAGGAAGTAACCAGGCAGTTAGAGTCGAGGGAGAGTCGAGTGAGGGAGGAGGAAGTGGGAGGAGTGAGGAGTAGCCCAAGCAGGGGCTAAAGTAAACAACAAAGTGAAGGTAGTAAAGGAGGAAAGCAAGCAAAGTGACAGAAGGAAAGAAAGCCTGAGAGCCCAGCCGTGTGTAGGGCCAGAACAGCAAGGTCAGCGACGGCGGTGACTGTTTGGAGGGGGACCGTTTGGAAGTTCCTGGAAGGACCCCGTTGGCTGTGTGCCCGGTGGTCTGGAGCAGTGTTCCGAAGGACAGTCAGCACCAGGGCAGGGGCCTCTCGGACCCCGGCAAGGCTAGGAGTCGCCAGATTTGCCAAATCCGTCAGTGACGGGGACGCAGATCCCCCAGCAACCAAGTCCCGATTGACGGCAACAGCCCGACCATTACCGGGGAGACACCGCCACCGCCAAGGCACAAGTTTCCCCAGGGCCAGCGCCTGCGGGCAAAGTGTAGAGCTCCTCCGGCCCAGATTGCAGTCGGGGAGCGGGTAACCGGAGGGAATCCACCGCTACCATCAGACAACATAGGTGCAAGGAAGAGAAACGTCACCGTTACCTACCGGGAGTGCAGGTGCAGCCGTCTGTGGGACCGTCCTACCAGCCATTGGTTTACCGTACAAACTGTGTCCGTGTGTCAGGCTGAGTGAGTACCATAGTGCCGCAAGGCACAGCGCTGCCCCCGCGCCCCTGCGCCCTCCAGGCCCTACACTTCACATCTCATCACCGGGCCCCGGGATCACCAACCCCTACCCACGGAGGGGCAACACAACACCTGGCTGCTCCGCATCACCATCCCCGGGACCCCCACACTGAGCAGCGGTGGTGCAATCACCACAACCGTGGGTGGCGTCACGAACTATAACAATCCCCACACCCAACAAACACCCCCTTTCACTCACGGGCGAGGAGTGTCGCTCGAGACACCCCGGGATCCGGCCCACGGCTCGAGCCACCAGGAGCAACTGCCGGACCCGAGCAGAAGGGGTGAGCGCGGTGTGCTGACACCCTCCTCCCCGCCCGCGACAACTTGGCGTCACGAACAGGATCTTACCGCTCTGCCGTCAGGTAGAGGTGCGCCTTGTTACCGCCGGAGGCATCCGGCAGAAAAATTTCAGAAGCCGCCATCTTTGGCGCGAAAAGTTCCCGCTCGAGCGTCTTCTCGAGCAGTAGAAGCGCGAAGGCCAAAACCCCGCCCCGAGAGAGGAGGGGCCGGAAAGAGCTAAGGGGGACGAAATGGCGGCTGGCCGCATGTAAGCGCGGCTATGGAAGCAGGGACGCCAGGACCCTGCGGCCATTTACTGGTTCCTGGAAAAGGCCGCTGCTAAAGATGCTGAGTCCGACCAACAACACCGTGGTCCCCGCGCCCGGCATGGCGGCGTGGGTGGAAGTCCGGACCGCCCAGCTAAGCAGCCGTCTGCAGGTCCACAGGCAGCTCCTCCTGGAGGAGCGGGAGGCCGACATGGTGGAAGTGGTGGCTGCTATGTGGAGATGCGAGGTGGAGGAAGATTTGGAGGAACGGGTAAGAGACCCACGTCCCTGTATTCCCGAGGGATCGGCCGCTGCGGCTGAGGGGCCCGGCCTACACCCGTTCACCCTGCTGCCTCTCCCGCTACCCGCGTTAGCTGCTGCTGCCCCGCCACTAGGCCCGCTACCACCACCACCGGTAGCGGTACCCTGCCAATCCGCCCCGGCGGACCGACCTGCAGCAGAGGCTCATGACCACCCTGAACCGCTTCTATGGGAGAAGCTGAAGGCTGAAGCCGTCAGCAAAGATGCACCGGAGGCACGGCGGGGATGCAGCTGCCAGGAGGCAGTGCAGGCCATGTCACAGCGGGGTCCCTCATTACTGAAGGTGCCGGTCGTAGCCGACACGGAGGGACTCTGGCTGGGCCCGTCCCCCGCACACGCTGAACCGGAGCAAACAGAAAGTGCTCCCGGCTGGGAGCGACGACAACAGCAGCTGCGCAGAGAGATCGAAGCCCGAGAGGGGTATAGAGCGGATGTGCATGCCCGCATGTATATGGAAGAAGATTGCCTGCAGCGAGCTACCATTGGGGTCCAGAGCGGTGCACCATGTGAAGGTGGCACTAGAGACCCACGAGTGAGAATGGACTGTTGAGCCGCTTCCAGGGCAGCAGAGCACTGTTGTCCAGTCCCCGTTGGGACCACCATTTTGTTTGTTTGAAAAGGTTTGAAAGTTTTGAAAAATGATGATAAATGATTATACCGAGTTTGTCACCTGATTGTCTGCAGTGATTAGAACCGGCAGGAGCCGGCACCGTTGTCCCCGTGGGGACCGTTTAAAGTTTATTTGCATGGGAACTATCCATGGACAAGCCCGTGAACTCTGCAGGGCAACCACAAACGTTAAGTGGCTTGTAAATATGTTGGGTACCGTTACCGTTTCCGCAATGCCGCCTCCGGAGAGGCAGGTTGGAGGGAGGGCCCTGAGCAGAGCAGGCCAGGGCCCAGCCACCAAAGGAACCGGTGGCCACCCTCTGGAGGGGAAGGACAGATCCCGCTCGGGTAACTTGTGCTGGACTGTGGGTCAAGGGGTGCTGCCTGGGTTTTAGGGGCAGCATCAGGGCCAGGTTGCTTGGGTGGGAGAGAGCGGAAACCGTGACCGTATACCGTTGCAACGTTTAAGTAAAGGTGCCTCCCGTCTTGGGAAGAGTTTATGATTAAAAATGTTATTGATGTTTGATTAACCCTTGTTATCCCCTTTTACAGAAAAATAAAACCGGTGTAGGACGGCAGCCCGCGGACGGTCTGCATTTTGCTAAGGGGGAATGTGTCGCCCTGGGCAAGCCAGGGGACACAGGTCACAACACCACCACACCCCACACTCCAGGTAGGCAGACCTGCTAACCAGAAATCCTTGTTGCCTTCCTCCAGAGGTTGATGATGCACACCAGGGGGTGGGCCAGGCGGTTGGCTCCGCCCACCAAGGAGCTCACAACTCTGGAGGCAGGAAGTAACCAGGCAGTTAGAGTCGAGGGAGAGTCGAGTGAGGGAGGAGGAAGTGGGAGGAGTGAGGAGTAGCCCAGGCAGGGGCTAAAGTAAACAACAAAGTGAAAGTGAAGGTAGTAAAGGAGGAAAGCAAGCAAAGTGACAGAAGGAAAGAAAGCCTGAGAGCCCAGCCGTGTGTAGGGCCAGAACAGCAAGGTCAGCGACGGCGGTGACTGTTTGGAGGGGGACCGTTTGGAAGTTCCTGGAAGGACCCCGTTGGCTGTATGCCCGGTGGTCTGGAGCAGTGTTCCGAAGGACAGTCAGCACCAGGGCAGGGGCCTCTCGGACCCCGGCAAGGCTAGGAGTCGCCAGATTTGCCAAATCCGTCAGTGACGGGGACGCAGATCCCCCAGCAACCAAGTCCCGATTGACGGCAACAGCCCGACCATTACCGGGGAGACACCGCCACCGCCAAGGCACAAGTTTCCCCAGGGCCAGCGCCTGCGGGCAAAGTGTAGAGCTCCTCCGGCCCAGATTGCAGTCGGGGAGCGGGTAACCGGAGGGAATCCACCGCTACCATCAGACAACATAGGTGCAAGGAAGAGAAACGTCACCGTTACCTACCGGGAGTGCAGGTGCAGCCGTCTGTGGGACCGTCCTACCAGCCGTTGGTTTACCGTACAAACTGTGTCCGTGTGTCAGGCTGAGTGAGTACCATAGTGCCGCAAGGCACAGCGCTGCCCCCGCGCCCCTGCGCCCTCCAGGCCCTACACTTCACATCTCATCACCGGGCTCCGGGATCACCAACCCCTACCCACGGAGGGGCAACACAACACCTGGCTGCTCCGCATCACCATCCCCGGGACCCCCACACTGAGCAGCGGTGGTGCAATCACCACAACCGTGGGTGGCGTCACGAACTATAACAATCCCCACACCCAACAAACACCCCCTTTCACTCACGGGCGAGGAGTGTCGCTCGAGACACCCCGGGATCCGGCCCACGGCTCGAGCCACCAGGAGCAACTGCCGGACCCGAGCAGAAGGGGTGAGCGCGGTGTGCTGACACCCTCCTCCCCGCCCGCGACACATGCATGAGCGTGATGCCCCCTGCTGAAGAGAAGACGGCAAAGGTAAGGTTACAATCAATTATTTACATAATAGGATTGGTTGGCACTTCGGAAAAAAAATTGTGTTTAGGGCTACAGTTTGGGCACTCGGCCTGTAAAAGGTTCGCCATGACTGGTATATAGTATATGTGATGATTTCACAGTTCTAATTTTTTTATAGGGATGATAAAGTCTTAAAGGGGTATTCCCATCTCCAAGTTCCTATCCCAATATGTAGTAGGTGTAATAATAATAATAATATTAGAAAATTCCTCCAATTAGAAATGTAGTATAGATCTCCTTATTAGGTTTGTCACCTCATGTGCCAGGCATAGCAGTAGCTTAGGTATCCATGGTTACAACCATGAGCAACTAACTGTTACTAAATGAGTGGTTGTAACTATGACTACCTAAGCAACTGCAATGCCCTGCACATGAGGTAAGTGACATAGCTAATCAGGATAACTATAATACTACATTTCTAATTGGAGGTAATTGCTACTATTATTACATCTGCTACATATTGAGATAGAATCTTGGCGATGGGAATACCCCTTTAAAGTGCAACATTGCCCATCAATAAAAACATAACCTGACAAGTCCTTTAATGTAATGGGTAGTGATATCACAAGGTGCACTTGTTTCTACAGAAATATATGTAACACATACAGGGGTCAACTATTCTCTTTTAAAGGAAGTCTGTAACCCCTAAAATTCAATGTAAACGTCTCATACATTCAAAGGCGATTTACAGTATAGCTTGACCTTCTTTAGTTGTACAGATAAAAACAAATATTTTAGGCAAGGTTCACACACTGCGTTTTTTTGACGCTGCGTTTTTGTGCGTTTTTTGCGGCAAAAAACGCACAAAAATGCACCCGCGTAAAAAAAAAAGTGCGTTTTTTGCTGCGTTTTTGCTCACTGCGTCTTTATGCGTTTTTTATCAGTGAACTGAAAAGAAAAAAAAGGTCTGATGTAATTTCCTTCTTCAATATGTTCTTCATTCTCCACTAGTGTATGCAGGAGAGCAGACAGCTGCAGAACTACAAGGCTCAGCATACTCCATTCACTAGTGTATGCAGGAGAGCAGACAGCTGCTGCAGAACTACAAGGCTCAGCATCCTCCATCCAGGACTGTATGCAGGAGGGAGAGGCAGGGGGAGCAGAACTAGACGGCTCAGCATACTACATCCAATAGTGTATGCAGGAGAGCAGACAGCAGCTGCAGAAATACAAGGCTCAGCATGCTCCATTCACTAGTGTATGCAGGAGAGCAGACAGCAGCTGCAGAACTACAAGGCTCAGCATCCTCCATCCAGGACTGTATGCAGGAGTTTTTTGCCCCCCAAAAAAATGTCGTGGGCTTCGCCATATTTTTGGATGCTAGCCAGGTACAGCAGGTAGGTACGGGCTGCCCCCAACCCCCAGCTGCCTATTTGTACCCAGCTGGGAACCAAAAATATAGGGAAGCATTTTTTTGTTTTATTTCATGAAATAATTAAAATAAAATGACATGAGCTTCGCCCAATTTTTGAGTCCAGCCAGGTACAACTAGGCAGCTGGGGATTAGAATCCACAGTGCGGGGTGCCCATGCTTTCTGGGCACCCCCGCTGCGAATTGCAGTCCGCAGCCACCCCAGAAAATGGCGCTTCCATAGAAGCGCCATCTTCTGGCGCTGTATCCATCTCTTCCAGCTGCCCTGGTGATGGGTGGCTCGCTGGGTAATAATGGGGTTAGGGCTATCTGTATATTATCAGCTGGCCCTAAGCCTGAAATTCATGGTGTCACGCCAATATTAGACATGGCCACCATGAATTTCTAGTAAAGATAAAAAAAAACACAGCACACAGAAAAATATTTTTATTATAAATAAAACAACACAATTAGTGACTCCATCTTTATTGAAATAAAGAACCCCCTCCGCAGTAATCCTGGGTCAAGGGTTCCGCTCCGTCCAATCCGGATCCAATATCATCTGATCGGTTTGCTGGAAGGCATACTGATCAGATGATGTGTCAGGTTCTAGGATGTGAATCACATCACACATCAGCTGATTGTATAAAAGCCATTTATACAATCAGATGATGCATCAGTTCAAACAAAAACAAAATACACACGTCTGTGCTGATTACCGGCAGCTCCTGGAGCGGAGTCTGATCCCGGAGATCCCAGGAGCTGCCGGTAATCAGGGATGAAGTCTCCTGACGGCATCTGCTGACAGGATTAAGCCAGCCGGGCGCCGGCGTCACCGCGAGACTTACGATCAGCTGACGCGTCAGGTGACCGCATCAGGTGATCAGCGCCAGGTCCTGCAGCTATCGGAGGTGTACCGGCCGTCTCCACACAGCCGGAGCGGCGGTAACCGGGAGAGGAGCTGGGAGCGGACATGGCATCGGGAGTCTGCAGACAGGTGAGTATGACATTTTTTTTTTCTACTGTTCACTTTTGTTTTCGCAGCTGCTTCCACCTTCCGCCCAGATATGGCGCTGCACGGGAGCTGACATGCACAGGACTGGAGGTGGACGCAGCGGTGACGGTACCGGGAGGATTCACGCTTCTGTATTTACTGACAGAAGGAATCCTCTTCCTGTACATGTCACTTTACTGCCCACCCCTTGCGTTTATAGCTGCGTTTTTAGTCATAGAAATGCACTAAAGCGCAGCTATATTTGCAATTTACAGTTTTTCATTGCGTTTTTGAACATCTCATTGATCTCAATGGGTGCAAAACGCAGTGAAAAACGCAAAAATATTTAACATGCTGCGTTTTTGTGGACACCACAAAAACGCAGCTAAAAAAAAAAGCTGTGTGCAGACAGCAAAAATGAAAACTCATAGACTTTGCTGGGGAAGCAAAGTCATGCAGTTTTCTGAGCAAAAACGCACCCGAAAAACGTGCAAAAACGCCGAGAAAAACGCACTGTGTGAACTTACCCTTATGCTGTCCACTTTCTCTTTGCTTGGTTGACATTGCCCCCTGTCCTGTACAACCACAATGACACTGCAGGAACCTAGCGAATGTGCATGGCAAGGTGGCCCGGGTCGGTAGTTGCGGGACAAGAAGATGCCTCCTGTATTCCACATCCTGCCAATCTACACAGAACAAAGGAGTTATTGTGTTTGCTAGTTTGAGGTTCCTGGCTGGGTGCGAGGAGTGGTGATGTTTGGGTCATACCTTTGGAGTGGCTGCACCTTGCTTATGGCTCGGGCGACTCCGGTCCCTCCGGCGATGAAAAACAATTTTACAATGGAGACAGAGGGCACATTCTCATAGTTCAACTTCAGCAGACTTTAGGTTTACAGCAACAAAACCTCTCATCCCGGGGCTTAACCTTAGATATTTAACTTCTATCGAACTACATTCTTGTCCCTTGATTCCGGAGGGTCGCCCAGAAATACAGTGACTATGGCAAGGGGCATTATACACTAACTCCTGTCCAAGCACCAGAGACTCTTGCCAATATGGAGAGGAGGAAAATAAGGGGTTACCCACAGTCCTAGTGAATTACCTTGTCCTCACAGATGGTTTACGCTCACTCACTGTCAGTTGACTAGTTTTGTGAATTATGGACTATTCCCACTATTTAACAGTTTTCTTCCAACAGTCATCCTGTTGCTAAGCAAATTATACTACATAAATCTGTGAGCATGTCTACAACCAGCCACTAGATGGCCACACTTATACTTTATGCATAAATACATTTTGGAGAAAATGTATACGTAGATGTGTGACGCCCCTGGACTATCAGGTCGTCACAGGGTACTGCACAAGCTGCCCTCCCGTGCAGTATTCTGCCCCCCTCTTGGATCTGGGTCCCTACTTAAGTGGTGTTGCCTCCAACAGCAAATCAAATCCTAGAGACACCCTGCACCACACCCACCTGACACCAGTGGACGGCTTTAGTGGAATAGAGTCGCCCACCTGGGGGGTCAGGGAGGAGATCTGAGGAGTGTAGTGAGTTGAGCAGTTGAGTTGAAGGAGGGAGGTTGGGAAGTAGCCCTCGAGCTGAGAGGAGCTCAGAGTAAGTCGGCAGTGGTGACTCCTGAAGTAACTGCCTAAGTTGCAGATGGTGGTCTGGGCCTAGAAAAGTCAGACCCCCGGTCGCAGGGGATTTTGGCGAGGTGCTCGGACCTGTTGAGGACAGCCGGCAGCCCCACACTTACTGGTCCGGGTCCGAAGGCACGACGGGATACACGGACCCTAGGTCAAGGAGTAGCTTCAGATAACCCGACTAGTCACCTGAGGAGAATGGAGCCTTTATGATTCATTCCCACCCGCTGCAGAATCAAGGCACTAGCGCAACAAGGGGGATAGGACTTTCCAACCCAAAACGGTCCAGAAAATCCCAAGCATGAGCCCTTAGAGCAAGTTCCCATACTTAGCCATAGTAGGGAGCGGGGCCCGGCTAGTTTCACACTACCAGGCCATCAAGTTGAAGTCAATCTAAGTGCCAGGAGGCAGATCACGGATCACCAGGCAGCACCACTTGGGGACGAGACCCGGACGAGCTCCACTCAGCGGCAGCAGTACCCAGAGACTTGGTTTACCCGGTAGTCAGTGTATGCTTATGAACTGAGTATGAGAGTGACTGCTGTACCTCACAGCACACCTCCCCAAGCCCCGGGACATCCCCCCGACCCGTGGAGGATTACAACACCAAGCTGCCCCACTTCATCGCCCCGGGTACTCCCAACGGCAGCGGCGGTACTCCCCAATTTTGCCGCACACCACGGGTGGCGTTACAAACTATACATCATCTCCCCTGTAAATACTCCCTTTCATTCGAGTGGCCGCACGACCCCCGGGTCCGGAGACTCTCGAGCCACCGTGAACCCGGATCCGAGCAGCTCGGCTGCTTCCACGGGGGAGGCACAGATGCATGAGACAATTCACACTGTTGTACTACGACGTGGTTGGTGGCTACAGGGCAGGAGCATACAGACATTGTCTTCCCTCTTACATGCACACACGCACAATGTCAGTGCGAGTGTGCTCTCATCCCTCTCTCCTGTCTGCAGTGGACGTTCCCTACAGCCAAAGCAGACAGACAAAAAGGGTAAGAGCACACCCGTAGTAACGTTGTGTGCGTCTTCTTGCTGTTTGGACTTGCAGGGCTGAGGATTCCATACAGGCAACATTCTCCTTGGGCTATCAAGCACAGTCAACCAAGGTCTTTCTTGCCTGCATGATGACTGATGTGGTGGAACGATGCACTGAGCTCTTGGCCACACCAAAGATGGCTTGAAGAGCCCTCATTTACTTATGATTTTTTTTCCTTTACAGCTAAGTAGATAGCTATACTGCATGTATGATTATTATAGGGGTTAAATCCCCTAAAGTACTATATAAGTAGTTAAAATTGATTTTTGGGAACAAAAATCACTCCCTTTAGGGCTAGTGGTTACATCATAGTTGGGTGTTGTCACAAGGACTGCCAGTCATATAATTTGAAAGCCGTATCCATTAACCTTCCATGGTTAGGGTGCCTGCTTGAGACCCATCTTTATTAAGTCCATATACCATAACCAAGTATATGAAATGGGGTTGTCACGATGACACATCTGTTCAAAGGCTTTGTGCACATGGAGCTGTTTCTCTGTAAGATTAACTGACTGCAGAGAAACAGTAAAAAGACAGCAGTGGCACAGAACTGCTGTGGTTAAAAATCACAGCATGACCGCTGAGTGTGAACACAACCTAATAGTGTCCAAACACCTTAGATAGCTGTTAAGTAAATGCTCGTTTAGCTAACTGCTATATTTCCTGCCCCACATTTGTTTTCAGTAGGAGTGAAGTAACATCTGATGATAGAACATTTCCAGGGAGAACAACAGGATTGTGTGTTAAAAGTCAAAACTACCTTGGACGTATCAACGTTTTAAAAATGGATGTCCTCCTCAAACTCCTTTTACTTTTTCAAGCAGTTCCTATAGCCATACCCAGATTCTTCTTTGCCCATCTTCGACGGATCACAACAGCTTTCGTATGAAAAAAGAGTAAACCCCAGGAAAAAAACTTTAAGATCATTTCCCGTTGGTATAAGTGTCCGAAGGAGCTACACAAAATCTTCCCAACCGTCCCTGACACTTGTTGGAGATGTAATGATGCTGAGGGATCCATGCTACATATCTGGTGGTACTACCCAATAATTCAGGAATTGTGGCGTAAAGTTTTCCAAATTCATAATCAATCAGATCACGGGGCTGAGAATCACATGCTCTCCGCAGATCGGTCTCTTGTCCATGATCCCCGGAGCTTTCAAAGAGATCAAGCAAGGTCTTCTCCATAATTTTGTTGCCGCGACCAGAGCGATCATCCCGAGAAAGTGGAAGTCGGGTGTAACCCCCACGATTCTGGAGTGGTTGGCGGAAATGGATCACATTTGCAGGATGGAGAAACTCTCCTCCCACTCTGAGCTCCAGCTGCGCAAGTTTTTCAGCTCTTCGATGCTGTGGTTTCTATTTAGAAAATCCGCTGATTTCGAGGTAATCCTTTCCTCTTAGGAACCAATTGCTTAATTTTTGCTCGGTTCGTGCTGAGAGGTGGAGTGTAGACCTCCTTAAACCGGTTGTGTTCCAAGGAAGACCCCAAGTCCCTCCTTCCCCTCCCCCCCTTTCTGTCCCTCCCTTCTACCCCCCTTCTCTTCTCTTTCTTTTTCTGATCTGTCTTTCCTCTCATTTGAATTCTTATTTGCTTCTTCTTAACATTCTTTTCTCTTTCCAGTTTTTATTAATCTAAATTGACTCATTACCTAAGGGGTACTTTGCACACTACGACATCGCAAGCCGATGCTGCGATGCCGAGAGCGATAGTCCCCGCCCCTGTCGCAGCAGCGATATGTGGTGATAGCTGGCGTAGCGAAAATTATCGCTACGCCAGCTTCACATGCACTCACCTTGCCCTGCGATGTCGCACTGGCCGGCGACTCGCCTCCTTATTAAGGGGGCGGGCCGTGCGACGTCATAGCGACGTCACATGGCAGGCGGCCAATAGAAGCGGAGGGGCGGAGATGAGCGGGATGTAAACATCCCGCCCACCTCCTTCCTTCCGCATAGCCGACAGGAGCCGCGGTGAAGCAGGTAGGAGATGTTCCTCGCTTCTGCGACTTCACACACAGCGATGTGTGCTGCCGCAGGAACGAGGAACAACATCGGACCGTCGCAGCAAGGTAATTATGGTTTTCGCCGACGCTATACCGATGATACGATTACGACGCTTTTGCGCTAGTTAATCGTATCATCTAGGCTTTACACACTACGATGTCGAGAGCGACGCAGGAAGTGCGGCACTTTCGACATGACCCCACCGACATCGCACATACGATGTCGTAGTGTGCAAAGTACCCCTAAGTCCACATGGAGAATTGTGTGTACATGATCTCTTATTGCGATTGTCTTTATTTCCTCGATATGTGGAAGTATTCATGCACAAACTGAAAATATGCTACTGTATTTTAGAGTTACTTATATTTGATTTTGTATGATAATTTCTCTTTTTCAATAAACATTTTTGAAAAATTCAAAACTACCCTGATTTACAAGAGAGAAAAACTGGGCGGTCAGGAGACCTTCATCTTATACTGTTGGGTCAACTCTAAGGGGTACTTCTCACATAGCGAGATTGCTAGCGAGATCGCTGCTGAGTCACGTTTTTTGTGACGCGCCAGTGACCTCATTAGCGATCTCCCTGTGTGTGACACTAAGCAGCGACCTGGCCCCTGCTGTGAGATCGCTGATCGTTACACACAGTGCTGGTTCATTTTTTGCTCATTGCTCTCCCGCTGTGAAGCACACATCGCTGTGTTTGACAGCGAGAGAGCAGCGATCTGAATGTGCAGGGAGTCTGGAAGTTGCGTCTGGAAGCTGCGGACGCTGGTAACCAAGGTACACATTGGGTAACCAAGCAAAGCGCTTTGCTTTGTTACCCGATATTTACCTTGGTTACTAGCGTACGCCGCTCTCAGGCTGCCAGTGCTGGCTCCCTGCACACGTAGCCAGAGTACACATCGGGTAACTAAGCGAAGCGCTTTGCTTAGTAACCCGATGTGTACCCTGGCTACAAGTGCAGGGAGCCAGCGCTAAGCGGTGTGCACTGATAACCAGGGTAAATATTGGGTAACCAAGCAAAGCATTTTGCTTACCTACCCGATATTTACCTTGGTTACCAAGCGCAGCATCGTTTCCACGAGTCGCTGCGGGTTGGTGGCTGGTCACTGGTTGCTGGTGAGATCTGCCTGATTGACAGCTCACCAGCGACCATGTAGCGATGCACCAGCGATCCTGACCAGGTCATATCGTGGTCGGAATTGCTGGTACGTCGTTTAGTGAGACGGTACCCTAATGCAATGTGCTTAGAGGTCGTAAGTAGTAAAAAAACACAAAAAACAAACATATAGTATCAGTAACACACCTCCCAATTCAGTAGATTTAATTGATATAATGCCTTCTCTACACAAGCTCAGATTTCTAAAGCTAAATCTAATCTCTATGTAAATCCCTATCTATTTAGTACCATAGTCTAAAATAATTTGTAATATAGAGTTGAAACCAGAAGCTTACATACACTATCTAAAAAGACACACATTTTTTTCTCACTATCTGACATGAAATCAGAATAAACCTTTCTCGTTTTAGGTCAATTAGAAACCAAATTTATTTAAATATGCCAAATGCCAGGATAATGAGAGAGAGCGAGAGAGAGAGAGAAAGAGAGAATGTTCTAAAGCATTTTTTATTATTTTCTGCAAAGTCAAAAGTTTACATACACTAAAGGCCCCTTTACACACTGAAACTTTCTAGCGATCCCACCAGCGATCCCAACCTGGCCGGGATCGCTACAAAGTCTCTGGTGAGCTGTCAAACAGGCAAACCTGGCCAACGACGCAACAGCGATCCGGACCTGCAGAACGACCTAGCTAGTCATTGGGGATGTTGTAAAGCAGCTTTTTGAAAGGGAAGTCGCTAACGAAGTCGCTGTAAAGTCCCCTTTACACACTAAAACTTTGCTGCACAGCGGGAAACAAAGGACCAAAGAATGGTCCTGAACGATTTGTAGCGATCACAACTTCACAGCAGGGGCCAGGTCGCTGATGTGTTTCACACACTGCAATGTCGCTGGGGAGGTCGCTATTACGTCACAAAACCGGTGACGTTACAGCAATGTCGTTTGCGATGTTGCAGTGTGTAAAGCCACCTTTAGAGTACTATGCCTTTAAACACTGTGGGACAGCCCTTATGTCATGTCTTTGGAAGCTTTTGATAGGTTTATGGGCAACATCTGAGTTAATTAGAAACACACCTGTACATGTATTTTAAAGCACACCTGAAACACACAGTTTCTTTGTGTAGCATCATGGGAAAGTCAAAAGAAATCAACCAAGCTCTCAGAAAGAGAATTATGGACTCACACAAGTCTGGTTCATCTTTGGGTTCAATTTCCAGATTCCTGAAGGTGCCTCATTTATCTGTACAATTATATGCAAGTACAAACAAGATGGGAATGTCCAGTCATCATACCGCTCAGGAAGGAGACCAGTTACGTGTACCAGAAATGACTGTGCTTTTATCAGACATGTGCATATCAACCCACGAACGAAAGCAAAAGACCTTGTGAAGATGCTGACGGAAGCTGTTAAGATTGTGTCATTATCCACAGTGAAACAAGTACTGTATCAACATGGGCTGAAAGCCACTCTGCCAGGCAGAAGCCATTATTCCAAAAGAAACCTAAAAAGGCCAGATTAATGTTTGCAAATGCACACATGAACAGAGACCTTAATTTTAGGATTCATGTCCTGTGGTCTGACAAAATTAAAATTGAACTGTTTGGCCATAATGACCATTGTTAAGTTTAGAGGAAAAAAGGAGAAGCTTTGAAGCTTAAGAACACCATCCCAACTGTGAAACATGGGAGTGGCAGCATCATGTTGAGGGGTTGTTTTGCATGCATGATGCCATCACAAAATAGATGGCATCATGAGGAAAGAAGATTGCGGGGCAATACTGAATCAACATCTCAAGACATCAGCCAGGAACTTAAAGTTTGGTCAGAAATGGGTCTTCCAAATGCACAATGACCCGAAGCATACTGCCAAACTGGTTACAAAGTGGCTTAAGCATAACAAAGTCAATGTTTTGGAGTGGCCATCACAAAGCCAGCCTATTGAAAATTTATGGGCAAAGCTGAAAAGGCAGGTGCGACCAATAAACATGGCTCAGCTACACCAGTGCTGTCAGGAGTTATGACCTCAAATTTCTACCAACTATTGAGAAGCTTGTGGAAGGATATCCAAAATGTTTGACCCAAGTCATACAGCTTTAGGGTAATGCTACCAAATACTAATGAAATGTATGTAAACTTTTGACTTTGCAAAAAGTAATAAAAATGCCTTAACCATTCTCTCTCATTATTCCTGTTAGAACTGGGCCATGTTTGTAGGTCGCCTTGCTCACACCTGCCTTTTAAGCTTTGATCGTAAATTTTTCATTTCAAGGATTTAGATCAGGACTTTGTGATGGCCACTCCAAAACATTGAATTTATTATCCTTAAGCCACTGTGTACCTCATTTGGCAGTATGCTTAGGGTCATTTGCTCCTGGTGATGGAAATTTTTTTCTTTGTTACTCTTTTGCTCTTCAGAGTATTACAAGTAGAGATGAGCAGTTCTGTTGAGGCTCAGTTCGCTGGCAGCAAACGAGCCTAGCTCCATAGGCTCGAGCTTGACCCGACCCCCGGATCCAGTCACTGATTGGCAGCTTGAGTCTTTGCCCACATACAGCCTGCCATAACCAGAATACTTCCAGAGGAGGGTGGGCGGGCTTTTTCAAACTTTTTTTTTTGTTGCACACTACATCCAAGCACGCTCTTGTTACCTCCAGTGTGCGCTGTTCAAACACTGCAAGCGACTCGAACAGGGAGAAGCACTAAGCGTACCTGAGCACAGCATTGCTTGCTCAAATTTTGTTGGCACATTTTAATTTGGTGTTCGTTTCGAAAACCGAACCTCATGTTCACTCATCTCTAATAACAAGCAGGACTAGATCTGCTAAAAGACTTTTTTCCTCTGTATGTCTACACTATTCTGAGCATGTTGTCGTAGTGATGAGCTGTGTCTCTCTTTGTGGTGTTACTTATAATTATGTTATGACATTTTATATCAGTTCTGCAGGATAGGCATGTTGTTTTAGCTTCCCATGTCATTCTATAAAATAACAGTATAAAATCATTTAGTGATAGGGCCCAGTTGGCTTGCAATGTATAGATCAGTTAAATTTACCTCTGTGCACACATGGACAAAATTGGTAGTACCCATCTGGTAAAGTAAGAAAAACCCAAAATGGTCACTGAAATAACTGGAATCTGACAAAAGTCTTTTAAAATTAATTGAATATCGACTAATAAAAATAAGATATTGCTTTAGAATTGTGGTTCAACAGAAAGAAAAACAATAGTAACAGTGGCCACGACAAAAATGATGTTTGATGGTACCCCTAGAAAAGATTGAAACTATTTTGATCATAGAGACATGTTAAACTAAAGTGTGTCCTGTAATTTGCATAACATGTCTACAAACTTGTAATTAGTCAGTCTGCCTATTTGAAGTGTGAAAAGTAGTCACTGTGCTGTTTGGTATTGCAATGTGAACCACACTGAACATGGACTAAACAAAGCTAATGAAATAGTTGTGCCAGGAGACAAGAAGGAAAATTATAGACAAATATGTTAATGGTAAAGACTAGAAGATCTTCTCCAAACAGCTTAATGTTCAAGTTATTTCAGCTGCACATATTATACAAAAGTTTAAGGTTTTTGGGACTGTAGTCAACTTCCTTGACCGTGGCTACCGTATAAGAGGAAATTTGATGACAAATTGGTGAAATTGATGATTTGAAAGGTAACCAAAGAGCACAGAACTTCCAAAGAGACTAGAGGTGAATTCCCAGGGCAAGGTACATCTGTGTCAAGTTTGTTGTTTTCTTGCCAAATGGACTTCATTGAAGACAACTGAAACCATTGTTGAAACCAAATCATAATAAGAAAGCAAAAGCTGTCTATGTGACATCAACACTGCAGAAAATAACAGACACCTGGTGTAGCTTCAGACATCCAGCTCTAGACCCAGGAATAGTGAGTAAACCTCAGATTGTTTTTAAAAAAAACCCAAAAAACTGCACCTGGGAGACCGGGATTTTCCAAAACCAGAAAACGACTTTAAATACAGACCTGCCTACCAGGGGGGAAGACTAGAGGACTCAAAAAATAGCAGACTACATAAATGCTAAGTATCTAAATACAACCTATCCTAGCAAGCCCTAAAATTTACCTGTAGAGAACATGAGTAGTAGCACAGACATACAATATTTAATTCCTGTGGTATCTAAAGAGTAAATAATGTAAAACAGGCTTACAGGAGGCTATTTGTACATTAACAAGACACTTGCTGCATCTTTGTTAATGGAGAATCCTCCATCTGGCTAAGCAGAGGACCTCAGGGTTCTGTCCTAGATAAGCTATTTTAAAGCATTTATTAATAACTTAGAAGTAAGAATTGAATGTTGTTTCTTGGTTTTGGCATATCACAATGCTACATGAAACGGAGAGTTTATCTCAGTGTCTATATTCTGTAAGACTTGAGCTTCTATTTCTGAAAATGAGTTCAATCAGTGCACACTGTACTAGATTCATGATGCCCTTCCAGAGGAACAAGACTCCTTGTCATGGCATATCTTCTCTTACAGTACTATATACAGTATATATATACAGTTAGGTCCAGAAATATTTGGACAGTGACACAATTTTCGCGAGTTGGGCTCTGCATGCCACCACATTGGATTTGAAATGAAACCTCTACAACAGAATTCAAGTGCAGATTGTAACGTTTAATTTGAAGGTTTGAACAAAAATATATGATAGAAATTGTAGGAATTGTACACATTTCTTTACAAACACTCCACATTTTAGGAGGTCAAAAGTAATTGGACAAATAAACCAAACACAAACAAAATATTTTTATTTTCAATATTTTGTTGTGAATCCTTTGGAGGCAATCACTGCCTTAAGTCTGGAACCCATGGACACCACCAAACGCTGGGTTTCCTCCTTCTTAATGCTTTGCCAAGCCTTTACAGCCGCAGCCTTCAGGTCTTGCTTGTTTGTGGGTCTTTCCGTCTTAAGTCTGGATGTGAGCAAGTGAAATGCATGCTCAATTGGGTTAAGATCTGGTGATTGACTTGGCCATTGCAGAATGTTCCTCTTTTTTGCACTCATGAACTCCTGGGTTAGCTTTGGCTGTATGCTTGGGGTCATTGTCCATCTGTACTATGAAGCGCCGTCCGATCAACTTTGCGGCATTTGGCTGAATCTGGGCTGAAAGTATATCCCGGTACACTTCAGAATTCATCCGGCTACTCTTGTCTGCTGTTATGTCATCAATAAACACAAGTGACCCAGTGCCATTGAAAGCCATGCATGCCCATGCCATCACGTTGCCTCCACCATGTTTTACAGAGGATGTGGTGTGCCTTGGATCATGTGCCGTTCCCTTTCCTCTCCAAACTTTTTTCTTCCCATCATTCTGGTACAGGTTGATCTTTGTCTCATCTGTCCATAGAATACTTTTCCAGAACTGAACTGGCTTCATGAGGTGTTTTTCAGCAAATTTAACTCTGGCCTGTCTATTTTTGGAATTGATGAATGGTTTGCATCTAGATGTGAACCCTTTGTATTTACTTTCATGGAGTCTTCTCTTTACTGTTGACTTAGAGACAGATACACCTACTGCACTGAGACTGTTCTGGACTTCAGTTGATGTTGTGAACGGGTTCTTCTTCACCAAAGAAAGTATGCGGCGATCATCCACCACTGTTGTCATCCGTGGACGCCCAGGCCTTTTTGAGTTCCCAAGCTCACCAGTCAATTCCTTTTTTTCTCAGAATGTACCCGACTGTTGATTTTGCTACTCCAAGCATGTCTGCTATCTCTCTGATGGATTTTTTCTTTTTTTTCAGCCTCAGGATGTTCTGCTTCACCTCAATTGAGAGTTCCTTAGACCGCATGTTGTCTGGTCACAGCAACAGCTTCCAAATGCAAAACCACACACCTGTAATCAACCCCAGACCTTTTAACTACTTCATTGATTACAGGTTAACGAGGGAGACGCCTTCAGAGTTAATTGCAGCCCCTAGAGTCCCTTTTCCAATTACTTTTGGTCCCTTGAAAAAGAGGAGGCTATGCATTACAGAGCTATGATTCCTAAACCCTTTCTCCGATTTGGATGTGAAAACTCTCATATTGCAGCTGGGAGTGTGCACTTTCAGCCCATATTATATATATATAATTGTATCTCTGAACATGTTTTTGTAAACAGCTAAAATAACAAAATTTGTGTCACTGTCCAAATATTTCTGGCACTGACTATATATATATATATATATATACAATGTGCCGCCCCAGCAGCAGTCGAACTGCTCAGATCCGGGGTTGCTGTGGCTCGATGGTCTCCGGACCTGGGGACTTGCGGCCACTTCAAATGTAAGGGGATAGTTACAGGGGATGAATGTTCGTGACGTCACCTGTGGGTTGCGGTAAAAGGGAGTATCGCCGCTGCCAATGGGAGTACCAGGGCTGATGGTGTGGGGGCAGCAAGGTGTCAGTCCCTCCGCAGGTAGGGAAGGCCCCGTATAGTGGGGATTTGGTAAACGGGTAGCTTGCTTGGCCTTGGGAAGCAGGGTGCATGGGTCAGATTACTCACTGCGGTAGTCGTCATGCAGAATCAGGTGGATTAAGCAGACACTAACACAGATGGTAAACCAAAGTCTCTAGGCACCGCAGTCTCTACGGGGGGGAGCCCGTCTAGGTCCCGCTCCCACCAGTGTCACTTGGTAAATCCGGTGCCCTGTCTCAGTGCGCAAATTGTTTAACAGTGGTGGCCCCTTGGCTTGAAGCTTTCGGGGCCCCGCTACCCGTGTGTATGGCAGCTGTGCTCTTGGTGGCTGGCACTTGGGATTTCAGTGGGTTGTGTATTTTGGAGAACCCTATCCGCCACGTCGTGCGGATGCCTCCAATCTCTGAGCTCTTAGGGAAAGTTCATAAAGAGACTATCCTCCACAGGTTAATTATCAGGTTGCTTGAAGCTACTCCGCGATCTAGGGTCCTGTACCCTGTCGTGCTCGGTACTGGTAAGGTGGCTGGGCTTTCTGGTGCCAACAGTCCTCCTAGACTGCATCTGTTGCACTCCTGTCCAGTGTTCCTAATACCGGTCCCCGGCTCCTGTGGTCCCGAACCATCGTCTGCGACCCAACCTGTCACCTCCCTGGGAGCTCCAACTCCCCTGCTCCTCACTCTTTGAGGGCTAACTCTGTTCTCCCTCCCAACAGTCTACCTCTTTCCTACGTGGGCGGCCATGCTCCAACTTGACCAACCCACTGGTGTGTCTGTCCAGCCCTGGTGTGAGGTGTGGTTGTGATTTGTAGTGCGGATGTCAGTGACACTGTTGATGGGAACCTGGAACCATGGGGTGTAGGACCTGCACCCTGGGGTACAGGATGCAGCTCCCTGTAGCACACTGATGCAGTCAGGGGCGCTACATATATATATACAGTACAGACCAAAAGGTTGGACACACCTCATTCAAAGAGTTTTCTTTATTTTCAGGACTCTGAAAATTGTAGATTCACATTGAAGGCATCAAAACTATGAATTAAAACATGTGGAATGAAATACTTAAAAAAGTGTGAAAATATGTCTTATATTCTAGGTTCTTCAAAGTAGCCACCTTTTGCTTTCATTACTACTTTGCACACTCTTGGCATTCTCTTGTTGAGCTTAAAGAGGTAGTCACCGGAAATGATTTAACAACAGTCTTGAAGGAGTTCCCAGAGATGCTTAGCACTTGTTGGCCCTTTTGCCTTCACTCTGCAGTCCAGCTCACCCCAAACCATCTCGATTGGGATCAGGTCTGGTGACTGTGGAGACCAGGTCATCTGACATAGCACCCCATCACTCTCCTTCTTAGTCAAACATCCCTTACACATCCTGGAAGTGTGTTTGGGGTCATTGTCCTGTTGAAAAATAAATGATGGTCCAACTAAACGCAAACCGGATGGATGGCAAGATGCTGTTGTAGGCATGCTGGTTCTGTATGCCTTCAATTTTGAATAAATCCCCAACAGTGTCACCAGCAAAGCACCCCCACACCATCACACCTCCTCCTCCATGCTTCACGGTGGGAGCCAGCCATGTAGAGTCTATCCATTCATCTTTTCTACAATTTTCTACAAAGACACGGTGGTTGGATGCAAAGATCTCAAATTTGGACTCATCAGACCAAAGCACAGATTTCCACTGGTGTAATGTCCATTCCTTGTGTTCTTTAGCCCAAACAAGCCTCTTCTGCTTGTTGCCTGTCCTTATCAGTGGTTTCCTAGCAGCTATTTTACCATGAAGGCCTGCTGTACAAAGTCTCCTCTTAACAGTTGTTCTAGAGATGAGAAGGTGTGTCCAAACTTTTGGTCTGTACTGTATATGTATATATAATATAGATATATGCCCTACTAACAAAAAGTTAGGGATATTTGTCTATCAGTTGAAATCTATGCAAAAAGTAAGGCATTGAAATAGAAGCATGCAACAGTGATTTTCTCGTCTCAAATAATTTGTTGAAACAAAAGCCCATAACAGTGAGTGGTATACCCCCAAAAATGTCAAGGTCTCAATAACTTGTCATGTGGCCAGGCATCTGTACCGCTCCCGTGACAGCGGCCGAGCTGCTCGGATCCGGAACCGCGGTGGCTCGAGGGGTCTCCGGACCTGGGGGGGTCGCACGGAAAATCGAAGTGAAAAGGGGAATATGTACAGGGGATT
Source organism: Anomaloglossus baeobatrachus (assembly GCF_048569485.1). Lineage (NCBI taxonomy): Eukaryota > Metazoa > Chordata > Amphibia > Anura > Aromobatidae > Anomaloglossus > Anomaloglossus baeobatrachus. The sequence continues at coordinate 321,755,319 of NC_134357.1, forward strand.
TAGAAGTTTGTGATGCCACCCACGGTGCATGGTAAGATGGAGAACCACCGCTGCTGTAGGGCGAGCCCGGTGGCAGTGGTCTGCAGCAAGGTGTTTAACCCCTCTGTGGGTAGGGGTTTTTGCCCCGGGGGCCCAGTGATGGTAGTGAGGGGGTGCCGTTGGGGAGGAAAGGGTTTTTCTGCGTACTCACTCAGTCCAAGAACACTGACACCGACAGCTTGTAAACCAGAATTCTGAGCACCGGTGCAGCAAAGAGGGAGCACGCTTGGATCCGTGCCCTTGGTGATGCTTGTTAGCCTGTGGCCTTTTTCGTGACACCTTGTTCACTATGTGGACCCTATAGTGTGAAACTAATCGGGTCCCTCTCACCTGTATGGCTAATTAAGTGAGCTTGCTCTCAGGGTTCCCACTTGGGATTTTCTGGACGATATAGTGGGAAAGTCCTATCCCATCGGTGTGCTAGTACTCCGATTTTGGAGCGGGTGAGGGATGAATCTTGAAGACTTCACCCCCGTCGGGTAAATTACCAGGACGCTTGAAGCTACTTCCCGGCCTAAGGTTCACTGGCCCCTGCCCGGAGATGACTCAAGGCCGCTGGCTGCCCTCCTCGGCAGATCCGTGCCCCTTGACACAATGCCCTGCGACCGGGGTTCCAGCTCCTACCAGGCCCAGACCAACGTCTGCCACCTAGTAGCCTTCAGGGAGCCCTGCTCCTGACCTCCTCTCTCCTTCCCCTCCAACACTTCACTCTCGACTGACTGCTCCTAACACTTCTGACTCTCCCCTACTAACCCCCCAAGTGGGCGGCCCTATTCCCTTCAGGCCCCCCAATGGTGTGTCTGGTGGGTGTGATGCAGAGTGTTCCTAGGATTTTGATTAGCTAAGCTCTTAGCAACACCAAAGAACAGGGATCCGTAACCAAGGAGGATGCGGATACTGTGCAGAAGGGCAGATTGCACAATACCCTGTGATGACCTGATAGGCCAGGGCGTCACATTCCCCCTTGGTTAAACGTAGCTCATCCCCGAGCTACAGGACACCAGAGGTTTATTTTGTTTTAACTGTAGAAAAAGGTAAGGTAAACAATAGCAAGGTTTTATTCAACAGGTTCATCCCACACAGTGGAGGTACTTTACTTAAACGTTACTAAACTTAAGAGTTCATCGTCCAACGGTGGGATGCTACTGGTTTTTATGGTAATGGAGGCTCAACCTGCTCTGTTGCAGCCCCTTCCTGCGATAGTCCAGTCCCAATGTCCCGGACCCAATAACCCGCCACCTAAACAACCTGACCCCCTGGAAACCTATCTGTGGGTCCGTGACCAGGTTAAGGTCCCGGGTGTTGATTTTAGACAACTCTGGTTGGCACAGGAGGTGCAACTATATTACAAAACACAAGTTTGTGCCAGTCACGCCAGTCCTGTGACCATGGTCCATATTTACTTATATATCTATAAAGTATAACGGAGACCATGTACCGGTTGTACACACAAGAAAGGAATTTGGTTGTTAATCAGGTAACTTCTTTGTTTATTTTCAATTTTTACTCAAACTTTCATTTGCTGGTATCTATATGAAAAATAACAAACAATTAACGAAAGCACCGATACCTAACAATTCTATGGCATCGTAAAAACTACTGGCAATGTAACATTTTTCAACATTCTTGGTGCCGCTCACTGGGAGGCAGGTAGTCAACTGCTCATTCACCATAGCGAGCCGTTTCACATCAAGGGCGAACCAGCCCCGCTCGCTCCAGTGCCGTGTATAGGTGACTACCTCCCCTGGCTCCAGATTCCGGCCCAGGTGATCCCTCGGAAGATGTTGCTCAACATCTCTTCGAGCCACAAACACCTCCTCAGGGAGACATGCTTCCCAAAGGAAACCCCACCCTTTCTCTCGGTTGAAACACCGCACAAGGCCCCTTCTCTGCGGCCCTCGGAGATGGAAGGTGGCTTTTCTCAGATTATTTTTCTCCCTCTGGGTATGGGCAACGATCTCCCGCTGCCGTTGATCTGGAGGGATCATCGCTGGTATCATTGGTCGCTGGTGTTGTTCCCAGTAGGGGGCGTCAGCGTCTTGCCTCAGTTCCCTATCTAGCTCTGGTTTTAGTTGAACTCTGGTGGCCCCAACAGCCGGCGGGATGCCGCGCAGTAGCGGAACTGGTGGCATTCTTGGCTCCGCTTCCGTGATTAGAAACTTAAGAACCGACTGCTCCGCAGCCGGGGTTGCAGGGCCCGGGTGCTCCACCTCTGAGGAAGGGCCCGTTGAGGTGGCCGGGTCTGGGCTGGCCGGTGTCTGGATGACCGCTGTCGTGAATGGAATGAGGGTCGTGATCGGGATCTCCACAGCTGGAGTTTCTAGTAAAAGCACCAAAGGTTTCGCTGCCGGGGTTGGTGTGGGCAGCTCCGCGTCCGCCGGGGACGGGTTAGGTGACGATGGAGTGCTTTCCGCAAGCAGGGCGGTCCGGATCCCTCAGCCGCTGTGGCCGGATTTGGGCAATCAATAGGGACTGGATAACCGCTTACCCTCTCTTCACATGGGACTTGCATCTCACGGGCTTGCACCGCCATCACCAGGCTCCTCATCTCAGCTCTCCAGTGGCTTAGTATGAACAGGAACTGCATCCGCATCCTCCTGTACAGCTGCTCCGTCTCTTCCTCTATCCATGTCGCGGTCACAGGGACAGCACGTTCTGGGGACCAGTCTCGCTCCACCATCTTGCCACTGCATCGTCCAGGAACGTTATGGCAGAGTCCTGGCGTCCCTGCTCCACTTCCGCTGGGATTACATTCCGGCACGCCCCCTCGGTCTTTTCTCAGCACTTTTTTGCGCGCTGTGGCCCTCTGGGAACTTCCGGTAACGGCTTCACACGCGAGACGAAGGGCGGGGCTTAAGCTTCGCTCACTTTCTCGGGGAAGACAGCGTTTTGGCGCGAAATGATGGCGGACAATGCTGGAATTGGCGGGGAAAGGATTCTTGACTCGCGGTTTTCGGCTTTCAAGGCGCACGTCACCCAGGTAAGTTGGTACTGCTCGTATTCTGTTCATGACACCAGGTTTTTCGAGGTGTACCGCCCCCGTGACAGCGTCCGAGCCACTCGGATCCGGAACCGCGGTGGCTCGAGGGGTCTCCAGACGCTGGGGAGTCGCACGGTCACTCGAAGTGAAAAGGGGGAATATGTACAGGGGAATTAGAAGTTCGTGACGCCACCCACGGTGCGTGGTAAGATGGAGTACCACCGATGATGTAGGGCGAGCCTGGTGGCCGTGGTGTGCAGCAAGGTGTTTAACCCCTCTGTGGGTAGGGGGGTTTTGACACGGGGGCCCAGTGATGGTAGTGAGGGGGTGCTGTTGGGGAGGAAAGGGTTTTTCTGCGTACTCACTCAGTCCAAGAATACTGACTCCAACAGCTTGTAAACCAGAATTCTGAGCGCCGTTGCAGCAAAGAGGGAGCACGCTTAGATCCGTGCCCTTGGTGTTGCTTGTTAGCCTGTGGCCTTTTCCATGGCACCTTGTTCACTGTGTGGACCCTATAGGGTCCCGCTCACCCGTATGGCTAACGGAGTGAGCTTGCTCTCAGGGTTCACGCTTGGGATTTTCTGGACGATATAGTGGGAAAGTCCTATCCCATCGGTGCGCTAGTACCCTGATTTTGGAGCGGGTGAGGGATGAATCTTGAAGACTTCACCCCCGTTGGGTAAATTACCAGGACGCTTGAAGCTACTTCCCGGCCTAGGGTCCGCGTACCCTGTCGTTCCCTGGCCCCTGACCGGAGATGGCTCAAGGCCGCCAGCTGCCCTCCTCGGCAGATCCGTGCCCCTTGACACAATCCCCTGCGATCGGAGTTCCAGGCCCAGACCAACGTCTGCCACCTAGTAGCCTTCAGGGAGCCCTGCTCCTGACCTCCTCTCTCCTTCCCCTCCAACACTTCACTCTCGACTGACTGCTCCTAACACTTCTGACTCTCCCCTACCAACCCCCCAAGTGGGCGGTCCTATTCCCTTCAGGCCACCCAATGGTCTATCTGGTGGGTGTGATGCAGAGTGTTCCTAGGATTTTGATTGGCTAAGCTCTTAGCAACACCAAAGAACAGGGATCCGTAACCAAGGAGGATGCGGATACTGTGCAGAAGGGCAGATTGCACAATACCCTGTGACGACCTGATAGGCCAGGGCGTCACACATCAATTACAGCTTAACAACAACGTCTCCTGCTGTTCACAAGTGGAGTTTTTGTCTGCTGTGGCATCTCACTCTTCTTCAAGGGCGGCCCTCAGGTCATTGAGGTTCTGGGTACAGTTACGAGCCTCTACATGGAACTCAGTTGATTCTATAGGTTTTCTATGTCTTTATGGTCTAGAGAAAGTGCAGGACACTCCATTTCAGGTACCCCATTCTCCAGCAGCTGTTCCCTAATGATGCAACCTCAATGAGCTAGAGCATTGTCGTCCATGAAGATGACATTAGGCCTGTGTTGTTCATGCAGAGGCACAATGACTGGATTAATGATGTTATTCAAGTAGTAGGGGATTGGCACTTTATCATTCATAAAGTGTAGGGTAACCCTGTATTGACTAGACAAACCTGCCCACACTGTAACACCACTACTACCAAAGGCTCGTCTGGTGACAAAAGTGGCTGATGTATAGCGCTTTCTTTGACATCTCTAACATCATTGGCAGCCATAATTTCTGCTCAGCGTGAATCCACTTTTATCAGTGAACAGCACTGAGGCCCACTGGTTCCTTGTGCAGCAAGACGGTGATACCTGTGCTCAGGTACCTTTGCAGGTCATCTAGCATGCAGAACTTGCTGATGTAAATAACTCACCCCACGGCTATGGGGTATTCGGTCCCGGGCCGTATATTTACGGGGGCAGTTCACTGGGTGGCCTTTGTCCGGTTCCGTGACCCTGGGGGTCACTTGAAAGGGGTTATATACAGGGGAAGGCTGGCAACCCGAAGAAGGCTAGTACTCACCACTGGTGCCCTTAGTCCCAGTGCCGGTGTGGTAACCTGGTGGCTTCTTTCCCCTGCACCTGTCTCTGGTGGGTGGGTCTCCGTGGGTTGGAGCATCTGGGGGTCCCCTCCTGGTAGTCTTTCAGTCTTAGTCCGTATGGCAGGCAGTTTGAACTCTGTAGGGTCGGTGTTCCGTTCCGGTCCCTGGTTCTCCGATCACTGCTGGTGCCCCCGGACTTTACGGTCAGTGAGATGTAGTACCTTATAGCTCCTGATGGCTTCAGGAGCACTACATAAATTGTTTCAAATGGTCTGACGTGACACTCAGGTACCTGTCACCTGCTTTAAATGTGCCTGGAGTTGTGTGGCATTCATAATCTGGTTGCAAAGGGTATTGTTCACAATGAAGCGGTTATTAGTATGGAATGTGGCCAAAGGATGTCCACTTCTATTTCTTTCTGTGATGTTTCCAGTCTCTCTTTATCTCTGTTACAACCTGCTAATAATACTCTGTGACGCTCTAAGCTCAGTGGCCACTTCCATCTCAGAACATCCTGCTTGAAACCTAGCAATGGCGAGCTACTGTTCATCAGTTGTTAGGTGTCGTCTTGGTCTCATGATATCAAAATTTGAACAGCACAATCAGTAGGACTGTTTAACCTCCTAATGACAAAGGACATACTGGTATGTCTTTGGTCACCTCCCTCCATTTACCTTGGGCTCCGGCAGCGAGCTCGCGGTATTCCCCACACATGTCTGCTGATCTGATCAGCAGACATGTGCGGCTAAATGTTAACCCCTTAGATCATGCTGTCAAACGCTAACAGCGTGATTTAAAGGACCAAGGCGGGGATTACACGGTTCCCCGCCACCATCGGTAACCCCGTGACGCGATCATGGGGTGAAAATGTGTTTTCATGGTAGCTTGGGGTCAGCTGATGACTCCTGACACTACAATAACTCACTTCCTGTGAGAGCTAACAGAGCGCCAGCACTCAAAGGAGATGCGCATTTCTCCTGATTGATAGATTGATGCTGCAGCATTGCTCTGATCAGGAGAGGTGATTGGATAGTGTAGCCATAAAGTCCCCTAGGGAGACTAGTAAAATAAAAAAAGTTTTAAAAAATATGAACAAATAAAAAAACGTAAAACTTCAAATTACTCCCCTTTTGCCCCATTGAAAATAAACATTACATTTTTAAAACATAAACACATATTTGGTATCACTGAGTTCAGAAATGCCCAATCTATCAGAATATAAAATCAATTAGCCCAAATGGTAAACGGGGTGGAAAAAAATTCCAAATGCCAAAATTACGTTTTTTGGCATTGCGGTAACATTGCGTTAAAAACTTAATGCAATACCAGGTGATCAAAACAACACATCTACACAAATATAGTATAATTGAAAAAGTCAGCTCAACTCGCAAAAAATAAGCCTTCACTGAGCCCCAGATCCCAAAAAAATGAGAACACTACGGGTCTCCGAAAATGGTGACAAAAACACAATTCTTTTTTTCGACAAACTTCTGAATTTGAAAATGAAAAACGAAAAATCACCCGTGAGTGAAGGGGTTAAAGTAAGTTCTTACATACAGAATTCTAGAAAAATGTATATAAGTTCACAAACCGATCTGTATAACATAAAAAACAGCTTTTATTATACTCACCTGTAGAGCGGTCCTGGTCTAAAGCAGGGTTTACACGCTACGATACCATTAATGAATTATCGTCGGGGTCATGGTGTTTGTGACGCAGATCCGGCGTCATTAACGATATCGCAGTGTGTGACACTTTTGAGCGACCTTAAACGATCGCAAAAGCAGTCAAAATCGTTTGCCGCGGAGATGTCGCCCTGAAACAAAAAATCGTTCTCTGCTTATTAGCGATGTTGTTCCTCATTCTTGCGGCACCACGCATCACTGTGTGTGAAGCCGCAGGAGTGACAAACATCTCCTTACCTGCCTCCACCGGCAATGCGGAAGGAAGGAGGTGGGCGGGATGTTACGTCCCGCTCATCTCCGACCCTCCGCTTCTATTGGACGCCTGCCAAGTGACGTCGCTGTGACACCGTACGAACCGCCCCCTTAGAAAGGAGGTGGTTCGCTGGCCAAAGTGACTTCGCAGAGTAAGTATGTGCGTGTGCCGCTGCCGTAGCGATAATGTTCGTTACGGCAGTGATAACACAATATCGCACGTACGACGGGGGCGGGTGTTATCGCGCTCGACATCGCTAGCCGATGCTAGCGATGTCGCAGCGTGTAAACCCCGCTTTAGTCCAGCGCCTCCTCTCTGCTTGTGATTGCCGTCCTCTTTCCCTGCTCTGTGTGGATAACACATCCTACGTCACCCACTCTGAGGCCACCATGCCTCTCCTGCACATGAGCACTTCTGTCTGCCCTGCTGAGGGCAGATCAAAGTTTTGTAGTGCGCATGCCCTGGTGTTTTTTGACCTTTTCCTGAGCCTGTGCATTACATAACTTTGCGTGAACTGCGCGTGTGCGGGAGCGCATTGGAGGACTGTGTGGATGTAGGATGCATCATTTACACGGTGCAGGGAACTAGGACTGCGATAGCAAGAAGATAGGAGATGCCAGAATGAGACCAGCGACGTCCATGGAACTGGACCACCCCACAGGTGAGCATAATAAATGCTGTCTTTTATGTTATACAGATCAGCTTAAGCACTTATATACAGTATTCTGGAATGCTGTATATAAAAGCTTACTGGTGCTGGACTCAGTTTATAGGGGAAAAATCTGGTGACATGTTCCCTTTAAATACCAATTCTAATTGAACCCCGAAAATGACTGCATGATCCATGGATAAAACACCTGTTGTGAGTTTTGCCATTAAACCCGTGTTATAGAACAGAAAATTGTGCAAGAAGTACTGAAACAGTGAACAGTTGGACATGTACATTCAAAATAAAGGTGATCACATTAAGCTCACCTGAAAAGAGCATTTTAAGATCATTCTGAAATTTCACAGTGTCTCACAAAAGTGAGTAGACCCCTCACAATTTTGTAAATTTGTTATTATTTCTTTTCATAGAACAGCACTGAAGATATGACCCTTTTATAGAATGTAAAGTAGTCAGTTTACACTTGTATAACAGTGTAAAATTGGTGTGCCCTCTAAATATTTTAACAAGCAACCTTTAATGTCACAATCACTGACAACAACAGTGAGTACACCCCTAAGTGAAAATGGTCAAATTTGCTGCCCAAAGTGTTTTGTTTGCCCACAATTATTTTCAAGCACTGCCTTAACTCTCTTGGGCATGGTGTTCACTAGAGCTTCACAGGAGCCACTGTAATCCTTTTCCATTCCTACATGATGACATCATGGAGCTGGTGTATGTTAGAGACCTTGCGCTCCTCCACCTTTCATATGGTGAGGCCCCAGAAATATTCATTATGGTTTAGATTAGTTCTGGAGACATGCTTGGCCAAGCCAGTACCTCTACCCTCATTTTCTTTAGTAAGTTAGTAGTCATCTTGGAGATGTGTTTGGGGTTGTTATCATGTTTCCAAAGGGAGGGGATCATGCTCTGCTTCAGTATGTCACAGTACATGTTGGTATTCATGGTTTCCTCAATAAATGTTAGCTCCCCACTCATGCAGCCCCAAACCATGACACCCTCACCACCATGCAAAACACACTTGTCTTTGTACTCCACACTGGGTTGCTGCCACACACACTTGACACATCTGAACCAAATAGGTTTACTTTGGTCTCATAATAACACAGGACACGGTTCCAGTAATCTATGTCCTTAGTCTGCTTGACTTGAACTGTGGGCTCTCTTGTGCATCATCTTTAGAAGAGGCTTCCTTCTGGGATGAAAGCTATGCAGTCCAATTTGGTACAGTGTGCGGCCTACGGTTTGAGCACTGACAGTGTGACCCCTCACCTCTTTAACCTCTGTAGCAATACAAATGTGACGCCCTGGGCAAGCCAGGGGTCACAGGAAATGACATCACCACACCCTTCACCCGGTTAGGTACACCTAAGCTAGACCAGAAACCCTTGTTGCCTTCCTCCAGGGGCTGATGTCCACACCAGGGGGTGGGCAAGGCGGTTGGCTCCGCCCACCGAGGAGTTCACAGTCCTGGAGGCGGGAAAACCAGGCAGATGCAGATGAAGTTAGAGTTTGGAGGAGTTAGTAGGAGTTGAGTGGTAGAGGAGCAAGTGAGAGGAGAAATGTGCCAGTAACAGAGCCTGAAGTTGGTCCGGGTGTGTGCCCCGGACAGAGACAGCAAGGTTAGCAGACGGAGGTGACCGTCTGCAGGAGTGGCCTATCGGAGTTGCCGTAAGGACCGTGGACGGGTGGTGGCCCGGCGGTACCAGACCGGTACACAAGGAGAAGCCAGCACCATTGGCAGGGGCCTTTCGGATCCCGGCAAGGCTTGGAGTCGCCGTGAAATTGCCAAATCCGTCAGTGAAGGGGACCCCCGGGTCTCCAAACAACTAAGTCCCGATTGAAGGCAACAGTCCAACCGCATGAGAGAGACACCACCACCGCCAAGGCACCAGTTTCTCAGGGCCAGCGCCTGCGGGCAAAGAGGGGCTCCTCCGGCCCATATCCAAGTTGGGGAGCGGGTTACCGGTGGGAACCCATCGCAACCAACTGAAGTACTAGGTGCAGGGAAAGAGACAGTCACCGTTAACTACCGGGGAAAAGCAACAGCAGCCGTCCGTGGGAACCGTCTTTCCAGCCGTGTGTTTTACCGAGAACTGTGTCACCGTCTCAGGCTGAGTGAGTACCACTGTGCCGTGAGGCACAGCGCTGCCCCCCCACGCGAACCTGCACCTCACCAGGCCCCGCACCTGGCCTGCCATCCCTCATCCTCCACCCCATCACTGGGCTGCGGGACAACCAACCCCTACCCACAGAGGGGAGAACTAACAACTCAGCTGCTCCCTGTCACCGCTCCCGGGATCCCCATACAGAGCAGCAGTGTTGTCCACACAATCACCACAACCGTGGGTGGCGTCACGGACAATAAATCCCCAAAACCTAACCCCTTTTCACTCACGGGCGAGGAGCGCCGCTCGAGTCCCCGGGATCTGGCCCATCGCTCGAGCCACCGAGCAGCAGCGGCCGTAGCAGCAGCGGCAGCCGGACCCGAGCAGTGGGAGAGAGCAGCGTACCCTCCTCCACCCGCGACAACTTGGCGTCACGAACAGGATCTTACCGCTCTGCCGTTGGGTAGAGGTGCGCCTTGTTACTGCCGGAGGTGTCCGGCCGGAAAATTTCAGAAGCCGCCATCTTTGGCGCGAAAAGTTCCCGCTCGAGCGTCCCCTCGAGTAGTGGAGGCGCGAAGGCCAAAATCCAGCCCCGATAGAGGAGGAGCCGGAAAGAGGCTAAGGGGGACGAAATGGCGACTGGTCGCATGTAGCCGTGGCTATAAAAGCAGAGACGCCAGGACTGTGCAGCAATACTGGGTTCCTGGAAGGCTCGATTGCCAAGATGCACAGTCCGACCGCCAACGAGGACGCTCCCGCACCCGGCACGGCGATGTGGCTGAGAGACTCGACTGCCCCGTTGAATAACCGTCTGTAAGCCCATATGCAGCTCCTCTTAGAGGAGTGGGAGACCGACATGGCGGACGTAGTGGCTGCTATGTGGAGACGCGAGGTGGAAGAGGATTTGGAGGAGCGGGTAAGAGACCCACGCCCCTGTATTCCCGAGGGATCGGCCATTGAAGCTGAGGAGCCCAGCCTGCCTCCGTTCACCCTGCCTCTCTCCCCGCTACCCGTGTTAGCTGCTGCCGCTCCGCCACTAGGCCCGCTACCTGCCCAACCGGTAGCGATACCCTGCCAATCTGCCCCGGCGGACCAACCGGCTGCAGACGCCCAGGACGTCCCTGAATTACTCCCGGGGGAACCGCTAGGACCGCGGCCCCTTAACAAAATTGTGCCAGAAGTCCCGGCAGTGATTGCGCCAGACCCCGAGCCCGGGACCATGGCATGGATGAAGGCCCGGGTGATTAAATTCCACCAACGTCAGCAAGATCAGATCTTCCGGATGATGGAGCAGTGGACCAACGAGGTGGAGATGCTGATTGCAACTGCCCCGATGTACGGGAGGGGAACAGATGTAACAGAGTCGACTGGTGACCCACGTCCCTATGTCCTACCAGGACCGTCCGCTGCGGCTGAGGGGACCGGCCTAGTCTCGACCTATGCATCACCCTTGCCGTTACTTATGGGGCGCCTCAGTGTTTCGCCTGACCCGCTGCCCCGTGCTACTGCAGAAGGATCTGATGTGCTGGATGCTGGAGGCCAGGAGGCTGCGGCAGCTGGCGGCAACCCGCCTGACGCAGGAATAATTGATGATGACTCCGGCCCCGGGCCCACTGCTGAGTTTGAGGGGGCAAGTGAGCGTCCCCGCTATGAAGGGGACCCAGTGGTTTTCTACACCCCGCGCACCGGTGGAAATGGGTACCGGGCACCCCTGTCACAGCAGGCATGTCAGTGCATGTTTGATATGCTGGTGGCGGAGGATGGATCCGCCTCAGCTGAAGAATCGGAGTAAGGGTAGCGGAATGCCGTTACACAGTCCCCGTGGGGACCGTTTAAAGTTGCGTAAGGGACTCCTTACGGACAAGCCCGTGAACTTGCAGGGCAACCACAAACTTGTGGAATGTAAATAAAAATGTTTTGTTGCAGCTTACCGTTACCGCCTCCGGAGAGGCAGATTGGAGGAAGGGCCCGCAGTGGAGTAGGCTGGGGCCCAGCCACCACTGGAACCGGTGGCTACCCTCTGGGGGTTCCAGGGGCTCCCCCTGGACGTGGGTCCCTTGGAAAGGACAGATCCCGCTCGGGTGACTTGGTGCAGGACTGGGGTCAAGGGGTGCTGCCTGTTTTCTTAGGGGCAGCATCAGGGCCAGGTTACTTGGGTGGGTGAGAGCGGAAGCCGTAACCGTTTAAAACCATTTGCAACGTTTAAGAAAAGTGCCTCCCGTTGTGGGATGATGTTACTATACTTGTATGTGTTTTTTTATCTTTTACAGTTTAAAAAAGAAAAATAAAACCGATGTTGGACGGGCAGCCCGCGGACGGTCTGCATTTTGCTAAGGGGGAATGTGACGCCCTGGGCAAGCCAGGGGTCACAGGAAATGACATCACCACACCCTACACCCCGGTTAGGTACACCTAAGCTAGACCAGAAACCCTTGTTGCCTTCCTCCAGGGGCTGATGTCCACACCAGGGGGTGGGCCAGGCGGTTGGCTCCGCCCACTGAGGCGTTCACAGTCCTGGAGGCGGGAAAACCAGGCAGATGCAGATGAAGTTAGAGTTTGGAGGAGTTAGTAGGAGTTGAGTGGTAGAGGAGCAAGTGAGAGGAGAAATGTGACAGTAACAGAGCCTGAAGTTGGTCCGGGTGTGTGCCCCGGACAGAGACAGCAAGGTTAGCCTTTGCCTATCGGAGTTGCCGTAAGGACCGTGGACGGGTGGTGGCCCGGCGGTACCGGACCGGTACACAAGGAGAAGCCAGCACCATTGGCAGGGGCCTTTCGGATCCCGGCAAGGCTTGGAGTCGCCGTGAAATTGCCAAATCCGTCAGTGAAGGGGACCCCCGGGTCTCCAAACAACTAAGTCCCGATTGAAGGCAACAGTCCAACCGCATGAGAGAGACACCGCCACCGCCAAGACACCAGTTTCTCAGGGCCAGCGCCTGCGGGCAAAGAAGGGCTCCTCCGGCCCATATCCAAGTCGGGGAGCGGGTTACCGGTGGGAACCCATCGCAACCAACTGAAGTACTAGGTGCAGGGAAAGAGACAGTCACCGTTAACTACCGGGGAAAAGCAACAGCAGCCGTCCGTGGGAACCGTCTTTCCAGCCGTGTGTTTTACCGAGAACTGTGTCACCGTCTCAGGCTGAGTGAGTACCACTGTGCCGTGAGGCACAGCGCTGCCCCCCACGCGACCCTGCACCTCACCAGGCCCCGCACCTGGCCTGCCATCCCTCATCCTCCACCCCATCACTGGGCCCCGGGACAACCAACCCCTACCCACGGAGGAGAGAACTAACAACTCAGCTGCTCCCTGTCACCGCTCCCGGGATCCCCATACAGAGCAGCGGTGGTGTCCACACAATCACCACAACCGTGGGTGGCGTCACGGACAATAAATCCCCAAACCTAACCCCTTTTCACTCACGGGCGTGGAGCGCCGCTCGAGTCCCCGGGATCCGGCCCATCGCTCGAGCCACCGAGCAGCAGCGGCCGCAGCAGCAGCGGCAGCCGGACCCGAGCAGTGGGAGAGCGCAGCGTCCCCTCCTCCGCCCGCGACACAAACAATGCAGGCAGCACTCATTCATCTATTTTAAAAGACAACCTCTGGATATGACTCTGAGCACATATGCTCAACTTCTTTGGTCTACCATAGCGACACATGTTCCAAGTGGAACCTGTCTTATTAAACTGCTGTATGGCCTTGGCCACCATGCCACAGCTAAGTTTCAGGGTGCAAGCAATCTTCTAGGCAGGGCCGGACTGGGACTAAAATTCAGCCCTGGAATTTGGAGGTGCAAGGGCCCACTTTTTGCATGGTGAATGCATACCTCCCAACCGTCCCGGATACAGCAGGACTGTACCGGATTTCAGCGGGTGTCCCGGTGTCACGATCGTGAGGCTTTTGTCCCGTGGCTCCGCCCACCCGCTCTCTCCCCGTCTGACTTTCTCCCCCTCCTAATGCACATGAGCAGAGCCGAGCGCTGCTTCACTGCTCTCTCTGGCTCTGTGCTGCCGCTGTTATGGGTGGGCGGCAGCAGCACTCTGGCTGCCGGCACTTTAAATCGACACCTGCAGCTCAGCGTGCACTCACTGCTCACTGCTGGGCTGTTTGTGTACGGAAGTGCATCTGTGGGCGGAGCTACCGAGCAACATGCTGAGCTCTGTCCACAGATAAAGAGACTGCAGGAAGAGGAGCTGAACACCAAGGAACGCTGTATGTGACGCCCCACCTACCCAAAGCTGTATGCCCCAACCCCCTCCTCACCAGAGCTATATGCCTCCAGTCACCCCCCTCACCACATCTGTATGGCCCCCTCACCAAATTTGTATGCCCCCCCACCAGATCTATATACCCCCCAGCACCCCCCAGCTCTGTATGCCTCCAGCCCCCTCCCACCAGATATGTATCCCACAGCCCCCCTCACCAGATCTGTATGCCCCAACAGCCCTCTCTGCACCAGAGCTATATGCCTCCAGCCACCCCCCACCAGATCTGTATGCCCCCCATCCCCCACATCAGATTTGTATACCCCCCAGCCACCCCACCAGATCTATATGCCCCCCAGCTCTGTATGCCTCCGGCCCCCTCCCACCAGATCTGTATCTCCCAGCCCCCTCTCACCAGATCTGTATGCCCCAGCCCTCTCCTCACTAGAGCTATATGCCTCCAGCCACCCCCCCCCTCACCAGATCTGTATGCCCCCCAACCCCCACACCAGATTTGTATACCCCCAGCCCCCACACCAGATTTGTATGCCCCTTAGCCGCCCCACCAGATCTATATGCCCCCCAGCACCCCCCAGCTCTGTATGCCTCCAGCCCCCTCCCACCAGATGTATCCCAGCCCCCCCTCACCAGATCTGTATGCCCCAGCCCTCTCCTCACCAGAGCTATATGCCTCCAGCCACCCCCCCACCAGATCTGTGTGCCCCCAGCCCCCCCATCAGAGCTGTATGTGCCCCCAGAGCTGTATAAGCCCCAACACAGGAGCTATATGCCCCTTAGTAATATCTATGCTACCAGTTATTTATATGCCCCACAGTAAAGTCTATTTCCCCCAGTAATGTGTGTACCCCTTAGTAACATATATGCCCCTCAGTGAAAAACACAGACGTTCTTCACTGACGTGTTAAACACGCATATGTCCCTTCATACTCCGTGATTCACGGCACACAGTGGTTGTCCATGTGCAATCCATGATGTGTGATCCATACTCTGTGATTGCACATGGACATATACTCACCTGCCCCCGCTCCTGCTCTCCGTGGTGCTGAAGAGTGTATATACTGTAGACCCCAGCCCCTCCTGTGCTGTGTATACTGTAGCCCCCAGCCCCTCCTGTGCTGTATATACTGTAGCCCCCAGCCCCTCCTGTGCTGTATATACTGTAGCCCCCAGCCCCTCCTTTGCTGTATATACTGTAGCCCCCAGCCCCTCCTGTGCTGTATATACTGTATATATACAGTGTATATATATATATATATATATATATATATATATACTAGAAGGTGGCCCGATTCTACGCATCATATTCTAGAATTTACATATTGTGTGCTTCATGTATGATTTTTGTTATATATATATATATAGATGTTGTTGTGTGTAGTTACCAAGTGTTTGTGTAGGGCGCTGTACATGTTCTGAGTGTTGTCTGGGTGTGACGGGGGGGTGAGAGCGGTGTTGTATGTGTGTTGCGTTGTTTGTGGAGCGCTGTGTGTCTGTCGCGTTGTGTGTGTGTGTTGCGCGGTTTGTGTGTGCGTGGTGTGTTTTGGGGGAGGTATGTTTTGTGCAATGTGTGTGTTGTGCGGTATGTGCGTATATTTGTGTGTGCCGCAGTGTTTGTGTGTTGGGTGTTGTGTGTGTGCAGCGTTGTCTGTGTGTGTGGGTGTCTGTGTAGGGCAGTTGTTTGTGGTTCCCAGTGTGCGTGTGTGTGGTGTGTTGTGCAGTGTGCGCGCGCGTGTGTGTGTGTGTGTTGGGGGGAGGTGTGCACTTTCCATTGTGCTCCATCCCCCATGCAGCGTACCCCCATCGTGCTCCATCCCCCATGCAGCGCACTCCCCATCGTGCTCCATCCCCTATGCTGCGCACCCCCCATCGTGCTCCATCTCCCATGCTGTGCACTCCCAAACGTGCTCCATCCGCCATGCTGCGTACTCCCAAACGTGCTCCATCCACCATGCTGCGCACTCCCAAACGTGCTCCATCCGCTATGCTGCGCACTCCCAAACGTGCTCCATCCGCCATACTCCGCACTCCCCATCGTGCTCCATCCCCCATGCAGCGCACTCCCCATCGTGCTCCATCCTCTATGCTGCGCACCCCCCATCGTGCTCCATCTCCCATGCTGCGCACTCCCAAACGTGCTCCATCCGCCATGCTGCGCACTCCCAAACGTGCTCCATCCGCCATGCTGCGCACTCCCAAACGTGGTCCATCCGCCATGCTGCGCACTCCCAAACGTGCTCCATCTGCCATACTCCGCACTCCCCATCATGCTGCATCCCCCATGCTGCGCACTCCACAACGTGCTCCATCCGCCATGCTGCGCACTCCCAAACGTGCTCCATCCGCCATGCTGCGCACTCCCAAACGTGGTCCATCCGCCATGCTGCGCACTCCCAAACGTGCTCCATCCGCCATGCTGCGCACTCCCAAACGTGCTCCATCCGCCATGCTGCGCACTCCCAAACGTGCTCCATTCGCCATGCTGCGCACTCCCAAACGTGGTCCATCCGCCATGCTGCACACTCCCAAACGTGCTCCATCCGCCATGCTGCGCACTCCCAAACGTGCTCCATCCGCCATGCTGCGCACTCCCAAACGTGCTCCATCCGCCATGCTGCGCACCCCCCATCGTGCTCCATCCCCCATGCTGCACCAGCATCAGCCTCTCTACCCGCAGCATCAGCCTCTCTGCCCGCAGCATCAGCCTCTCTCCTCCCAGCATCAGCCTCTCTACCCGCAGCATCAGCCTCTCTCCTCCCAGCATCAGCCTCTCTGTCCCCAGCATCAGCCTCTCTGTCCCCAGCATCAGCCTCTCTCATCCCAGCATCAGCCTCTCTGTCCCCAGCATCAGCCTCTCTCATCCCAGCATCAGCCTCTCTCCTCCCAGCATCAGCGTTTTCTGTCCCCAGCATCAGCCTCTCTCCTCCCAGCATCAGCCTTTTCTGTCCCTAGCATCAGCCTTTTCTGTCCCTAGCATCAGCCTCTCTCCTCCCAGCATCAGCCTCTCTCCTCCCAGCATCAGCCTTTCTCCTCCCAGCCTACCCCAGCCTCAGCCTACCCCAGCCTCAGCCTCCCCCAGCATCAGCCTCTCTCCTCCCAGCATCAGCCTCTCTCCTCCCAGCATCAGCCTCTCTCCTCCCAGCCTACCCCAGCCTCAGCCTCCCCCAGCATCATCCTGTCTCCTCCCAGCATCAGCCTTTTCGGTCCACAGCATCAGCCTCTCTCCTCCCCGCCTACCCCAGCCTCAGCCTCCCCCAGCATCAGCCTCTCTTCTCTCAGCCTCCCCATCCCAGCCTTCCCCAGGATCAGCCTCTCTCCTCCCAGCCTCCTCCAGCACGCCGTGCTCCTCTGCCGACACTCACAGATCCGATCGCATACACTCACACACACTCACACACACCCGATCGCATACACTCACACACACCCGATCGCATACACTCACACACACCCGATCGCATACACTCACACACACCCGATCGCATACACTCACACACACACACATTGACGATATTGCACATACGCGCTCATACTCACAACATCCGGAGATACCACATGCTTCTGGCCATGTGATCCTCCGGCAGGTCCTGGAAGCTCACAGCACAGTATCGCCGCCGAGAAGCAAGCGATATCCCAGGATGTTGTGAGTGTGTGGATGCGATGTGATGTGTGTGTGATGTGTGTGTGAGAGTGAGTGTGATCTGATGTGTGTGTGTGTATGTGTGTGTGTGTGCTGTTATGTGTGTGCGTGTGTGTATGTTCTGCCGCTGCAGGACCTTGATGTGTGGATGCGATGTGATGTGTGTGTGAGGTGTGTGTGAGAGTGAGTGTGATCTGATGTGTGTGTGTGTGTGTGTGCTGTTATGTGCGTGTGTGTGTGTATTTTCCGCCGCTGCAGGACCTTGATGCGCTGGTAACTATGCTACCATGGTTACCAGCGTATCTCGTCCCCCGTTTGCACGGGAGCCCACACCAGCATACGCCGGCCAGTCCCAGCAATGCGAGGGTATGTGTCGGCTGGTTTGGCGGCGTACGCTGATGTGGGCTCCCAGGGGTACAGTACTCACCTGGTAGTCGTGGCTCCGTGACCGTGTCGGTTCGGGGAATGCGTGGGGGGGCGGGGCCAGAGCTAGCGTGCATTGCGTGAGGGGGGCGGGGCGTGGCCGAGTTGCCAATGCCTGCAGGGTGCCGGGGCAAGAGGCCAATCTGTAGGGGGGGCGGAGCCTGGGCGAGCGGCCGGCCAATCCGTGTGAGGGCGCAGCCTGGGCGAGCGGCCAATCCGTGCGGGGGAGCGGGGCCATGGCGAGCCCAGCGGCCAATCAGCTTTGTGTCACCGTAAGGACACAATTTTGGAGCAAGACAGACAGACAGACAGATAGACAGACAAACAGACAGACAGACAGACAGACAGAATAAGGCAATTATATATATATATATATATATATATATATATATATATATAAATATAGAGAGAGAAAGTATATAAAACCCCCATCCTCCCTTGTGATACATACACAGCAGTGTCAGTGTGCACTGTGCGTGGCTAGGTCTGTTAAAGTGTTGCCAAGTGATCACATGCCGAGGAGGAGCTGGATAGAGACAAGCGGGGTAGGTGAGTGAGGCTGCTGCCGGCTTCCCCATGTTATTACCTCCAATGTGTGTATATGTATGATGTATATATCTATGTATGTCAGTGCAGATGACTATGTATAGATTAGTCTGTTTATATGTATTTTAGGGAATTTGTCTTCAAATATGTACCATATATGTGCGTATGCCTGTGCCCACGATCAGGACTCACTGTGTCCTGGAGGCAGCGGGTCCTGACCTGCGGTGCTGCAAGTCTCCTCTGCAGGAGAACGCAGCTGCCTGTGCCCACGATCAGGGTTCAGTGCGCTGTGGTCTCCTACTGTGTTCTCCCTACGGAGGACGCATGCAACTGCAGCAAACAATTGATATGCTGCAATCTGAAAAGACGCTCCGCAGGTCAGTGTTTGCTGCAGAAAAAATGTTTGCTGCAGAAAAAACAAGCACAATGGGCAGGAGATTTCTAGAAATCCCTCCACTGTGCTTGTACTGTAAAATGCAGCGTTTTAGACACAGCAAAAACATGCTACATCCAAAATGCTGCAAATACTGATCGTGGGCACGCAGCCTTAAACAATGTGATCAGCAGTGCTGAAAAGGATTGGATGTGGGCGTGACAGATTGCAAAATGGGTGTGGTTAGGGGGCGTGTCTTAAAATTGCCGCAGCGCGCTATGCGCGACGCATACTTTGTCCATCTTTCTCATCTTTAAATGTTGGGAGGTATGTGAATGTGTAATATCTTTGTGCACTTGTAGATTGTGTAACACGACCATATAACATGTAGTCAGGCTGCGTCCAGTGTTACAGCTCAGTCCTATTTATTGCTCTTAGTAGCAGGACCTGGTGAAGCCGCTATTTTCCCTACAGACCTGGGTCTCGCAGATAATGAAGAGGATGCTGCACTCCACATAATGCTACGGTCACATAGCTGATGGGCAGGGATACAAAATCAGATCCCCCTGAACTAATATTGATGACCGATTCTACAGATAGGTGATCAGGGAAGCTGTTGTCACTGGTGATAACTTTGTGTGCATACCACTTAGGGAATATGCAATGAAATTTTTGGGGGCAGATCCCACCATGGAAACTAGTATGAAAAATCCTCGAATGACCATCTGCATCTCCTCGCTGTGCACAGGTTCAGGCTTTTGAGCATCTTTTACCAACTTTGGGTTTCTAAAACCAGTAAGTGATTAAAAGAAGTGACCAGTCCATTCTTCTGGGAAAATGTGCCACCAGTCCACTCGGAAAATGTGTATCGACCCCGTGTCAGCAGCCGGGGTGCTCGGATCCGGATCCGCGGTGGTTCTAGAGGGATCTGGACCCGGGGGTCGTACAGCTCCTCAAACCAAGAGGGGTTATGTACAGGGAATGGTGTGGAAGGTTCGTGACGCCACCCGTGGTGCGTTGTAAGATGGAGTACCACCGCTGCAATTGGGAGTACCCGGTGGCCATGGAGTGGGGAGCTAGGTGTTTCACCCCTGCACAGGTAAGGGGAAATGCCCAGGGAACTCGGTGATGGTGACGGGGGTGTGCCGTTGGGAAGATAAGGGTCACTTGCGTACTCACTCAGTCTAATAATGCTGATACCGACAACTGTAGTAAACCAAAGTCCTGGACACCGCTGCCGCTGAGAGGGAGCACGCCTGGGTCCCATGCCCGTTAGTCTGTGACCTTTTCCCGTGGCACCTTGTCTTCTAGTTGGTCCCTTTAGCCTGAAACTAATCGGGTCCCGCTCCCCAGTATGGCTAACTGGGTGAGCTTGCTCTCAGGGGTCATGCTTGGGATTTTCTGGACCGTGTAGTGGAAAGTGCTATCCCCCTCATTGCGCTAGTACTCCGATTTTGGAGTGGGTGGAGAACGAGTCCTGAAGGGTCCGTCCTCGTTGGGTAAATTGTCAGGACGCTTGAAGCTACTCCTTGACCTTGTCCACGTACCCTGTCGTGCCCTGGCCCCTGCCCGGTGATGGCACAAGGCCGCCGGCTGTCCTCCTCGACAGTCTGTGCCCCTTGTCACAATCCCCTGCGACCGGGGTCCAGCTCCTACCAGACTCAGACCAACATCTGCCACCTAGTAGTTTCAAGGAGCCCAGCTCCTGACCTCTCCTCTTGAGAGTCACTCCACAACTTCCTTGTGCTCTCTCCTCTTGAGAGTCACTCCTCAACTGACCTGTCTCTTGACACTCCTGACCCCCCCCTTACCAACCCCCCAAGTGGGCGACCCTATTCCACTCAGGCCGTCCACTGGTGTGTCTGGTGGGTGTGGTGCAGAGTGTTCCTAGGATTTTGATTAGCTTGTTCTTGGCAACACCAAAGGTGAGGGACCCGTAATCAAGGAGGAGATGGATATTGCACAGAAGGGCAGATTTAACAATACCCTGTGATGACCTGATAGGCCAGGGCGTCACATATGCTCTGTATTTTACAATGCAAATCAATGGGAAGGCTTGGAAGATGCCCGAAATCTACAACTCCAAGCTTGTCCTTAACAATGGTAAGGAGATGCTGGGAGTTGTTGATATCAGACTGCGGACCATACAGGAACCCCAATACTGATAAGACACAGGCAATATCACAAATAATCATTTACATCCAGGTACCTTTATAGGTGACGTCTTCTAAGTCGTTCCCATCCCTTTTGTCTCCACGCAGTACAGACGCCATGATGAGGTTTCGTGCCCACTGCTCGTCTCTGAAGCCTTCCCTCTTTATTTTTCAGCAGCACTTCCCCACACAGCACCTTTAAAAATAAAAGTATCATTATACTGCCCCATAAATATAAATATCTACCATGCTGTGCCTCTGAATAATTGCTGTGCTTCCTTCAAAAAATATCCCTCCCACACTGCCCTTATCCAAAATACCTCCCACACTGCCTCTCTCCTTAATATACCCCCACGCTGCCTCTTTCCATAATGTCCACATACACAGCTTCTCTTCATAATGTCCCTCCAAACTGCTCTCTTTATAATATACCCCCACACTGCCTCTCTCCATAATATCCCCCCATATTGCCCTTTTTATTATTATTATTATTATTATTATTATTATTATTAATATTATTATTATTAATATTTATTTATATATTCCCCCAAACTGTTCTTTTATAATCCCCCCCACACACACAATACAATGCACCCTCCATTACCCCTCCACACACACACTACAATGCACCCTTCATTACCCCTCCCCCCCCACACACACAATACAATGCACCCTCCATTACCACTCCACACACTCACACACAATACAATGCACCCCCCATTACCCCTCCCCCCACACACACACAATACAATGCACCCTCCATTAGCCCTTCACACACACACACACACACACACACTACAATACAATGCACCCCCATCACCCACTACACACACACAAATACAATGCACCCCCCATTACCCCTCCCCCCACACACACATAATACAATGCTCCCTCCATTACCCCTCCCCACACACACACACACAATACAATGCACCCCCCATTACCCCTCCCCCCACACAATGCACCCCCCATCACCCCCTACACACAGAAATACAATGCACCCCCCATTACCCCTCCCCACACACAATACAATACACCCTCCATCACCCCATCCCACACACAATACAATGCACCACCCATCACCCCCTCCCCACACACAATGCAATGTACCACCCAATACCCCCTCCCCACACACACACACACACACACACAATACAATGCACACCCCCTACACACACACACACACACACACACACACTACAATACAATGCACCCCCATCACCCACTACACACACACAAATACAATGCACCCCCCATTACCCCTCCCCCCCCACACACACATAATACAATGCTCCCTCCATTACCCCTCCCCACACACAATACAATGCACCCCCCATTACCCCTCCCCACACACAATACAATACACCCTCCATCACCCCATCCCACACACAATACAATGCACCACCCATCACCCCCTCCCCACACACAATGCAATGTACCACCCAATACCCCCTCCCCACACACACACACACACACAATACAATGCACACCCCCTACACACACACACACACACACACACACTACAATACAATGCACCCCCATCACCCACTACACACACACAAATACAATGCTCCCTCCATTACCCCTCCCCACACACACACAATACAATGCACCCCCCATTACCCCTCCCCCCACACAATGCACCCCTCATCACCCCCTACACACAGAAATACAACGCACCCCCCATTACCCCTCCCCACACACAATACAATACACCCTCCATCACCTCATCCCACACACAATACAATGCACCACCCATCACCCCCTCCCCACACACAATGCAATGTACCACCCAATACCCCCCCCCACACACACACACACACACACACAATACAATGCACACCCCCCACACACACCCCCCCCCCCCCCCACACACATACAGACAATAAAATGCACCCCCCCATCTCCCCTACAGACAGAATCATACAATACAATTCACCCCCATTACCCCCTCCCCAGATATAATACAATGCACCCCCCATCACCCCCTACACAGACACACAAAATACACTACCCCATCACTACCCAGTCCTGCCTCCCCCCCTCCCTCGAAATACAGTAACCACCTCTGCCTGTCACAAAGCTGTGTTCCTTCACAAATGTTCTCCATTATGTGCCCTCAGCCCATCCCCCCTCATCCCCGTTAATTAAACCTTTCATCTTCGGCTCATCCATGGAGCGCTTACCGCTGACTGATGTATCCTGTGTGGCGCCCGCAGCACTGTGATGACATTAGCAAGGTGCTGATCTCATCACGTTGCTGCACGTCGGGGGCGGAGCCCAGTCCCGGCGCACTGTTGAAATGTATTTACGTCTGAAAGACGCAAATACATCTGAATAGGAAGAAGGAAGCTGTGGTCGCCGGTACCACCACCGCCGCGCTCCTCAGCAGTGTGTGCATGCCGGCCACACTATCACACAGCAGGGCCAGCACCGCGAAGCATGCTGGCTCCTGGTCCTGCTGCAGCTAGTGTGCGCACGGCAGATAATGCTGTCCAGCCTGCACACTGCTGAGCAGAGCGGCGGTAATTGCAGATAGCGCGGCCCACTACAGGGACCGGCCCACTACAGGGACCGGCCCACTACAGGGACTGGCCCATCTGGCATTTGCCAGAATTGCCCTATGGTCAGTCTGGGCCCACTTCTAGGTCATCTTTATATAGAGCAAAATTCTTTTTTTCCAGATCCTCATAGAATTCTTTGCCATAAGGTGTCATCTTTAACTTCCAGTGACCAGTATGAAAGAGTGTGTGAGCAGTAACAGCAAATTCAGCAAATCTGCTCCCCATTCACACCAGAGACCTTGTAACACTAATGAGTCACATGACACCAAGGAGGGAAAATGGCTAATTGGGCACAATTTTGCCATTTTCACTTGGGGGTGTACTCACTTTTATTGCCAGCGGGTTTTGACTTTAATCGCTGTGTGTTGAGTTATTTAGAGGGTACAGCAAATTTACACTGTTACACAAGTTGTACACTGACTAGTTTACATTGTATCAAAGTGTCATATCTTCCGTGTTGTCCCGTGAAAAGATATAATAAAATATTTACAAAAATGTGAAGGGTTGTACTCAGTTTTTGTGATATACCGTATGTATAGTAAAAGTACAGCAGGAATATGCAGTAGATTAGTGTGATCAATGAAGATTGCAGATGTGAGTAAATGACAGCTGGACATAATATCATCCTTTTCACTCCCTAAATCAGCATGGAAATGGGCATTTTAGGGAACCTGTCAACTCCAACATCGTTAATTCCCTGCAGTTACAGTTGCATTCTGCAGGTAAAGTAGCATTTAAATTATCTTAAGCTGGTAGCGCAGCAGCAGGAAAAATATAACATTTTATTCTCTGTGTAACACCTGCCTGGATCAACAGACTCAGGGGGGATGTAATGGACAGACTAGAGGGAAGCCACTCACCAAGCAGGACCCCCAGAACCCTGAAACCCTATAACCCCTATACAGGGATTTGGAATTACACAGGGCCCTGGAGATCACTACCTGTGGAAGGCTGCAGTCCGATGAGAGTTGTCGTCAGGCAGGGTCAAACCAGGAATAGCAGAACAGGCACAGAATCGGCAGACAAGGACGTAATAAGAAAACGGAGCAGAGGTCAAATCCGGTACAAAAACAGTAGTCCGAAAACAAGCAGAAGTCAGCACACAGGAATCACAAAACAGAATAGGGCGGACCAGGAGCCAGGAAATCAGAACTATCTCTGGCAGTGATCATGTGACGGGTAAGAAGGGTGTGGCGTCTTCCCATTGGCTGTAGCTGAACGCTGGCAACTTCAGCTGGAAGACACACGCCACCCACAGTCAGCCAGCGGTACTTCAGATCCCAAGATAACCCAGCCCAGTGGATGATCGGAGCCTGTGCCCACCGGTGCCGCTGGCATCGACTCCTCTGCGATCACCAGCACCATTCACGGCAGGAACACAGTGTCGCCTGGCGATTGGAGCAGAAGTCGCTGGAGAAGACTCTGGTGGTGACGTAACACTCTGCAGCTGCTTGCTTTTAGTCATTGGGGCAATTCAGGGAGATGTTAGTCAGCACTTATTACACATTGAGCACAGCTATAATCACTCCCACACTGCAGATAGGCTGTAGTTCAATGTACAGCAGAGGAATTACACAGGCAACATGAAGAATATAACTTAATTTTCTTCCTGTAGCTGCTGCTCCAGTAAACTAGTCTAGCATGATTATATCTGCAGGATAGTAGTGTTTTTGGAAATGGAAGGTTCACTATAAACCTTTCTCTACCTTAAACAACAGTTGCAGGCTTTGCACCTTCACTACTCTAGATTACTAGGAAAGCAGCTATTATCCCCTTCACTTTCCAGAGGTATCCGAAAAATTGCCATAAACCATTTAGAAACCCAAGATATTTGTCCAAGTGGTCAAGAGTAAGTGATGTTAGCAGGTATAAGGCCGGCGTCACACGGGATGATCTATCGTGCGATCGTACGAGCGATCGTACCCGCCCCCGTTTGTGTGTCACGGGCAATTAGTTGCCCGTGGCGCACAAAGTCATTAACCCCCTGTCATACGCACTTACCTCCCGGACGACCTCGCTGTGGGCGGCAAACATCCACTTCCTGAAGAGGGAGGGACGTTTGGCGTCACAGCGACGTCAAACAGCGGCCGGCCAATAGAAGCGGAGGGGCGGAGATGAGTGGGACGTAAACATCCCGCCCACCTCCTTCCTTCCGCGTAGCCAGCAGGACACAGGTAAGCTGTGTTCATTGTTCCCGGGGTGTCACACGGAGCGATGTGTGCTGCCCCTGGTACGATGAACAATCGGCGCAGAGAAGAAATGACTTTTTGAAAATGAGTGGCGTGTCATCGAGCAACGATAAGGTGAGTATTTTTGCTCGTTCACCGTCGCTCGTAGCTGTCACACACTACGATATATCAAACGATGCCAGATGTGCATCACTTACGACATGACCCCGCCGACATATCGCCCGATATATCGTACCGTGTGACGCCGGCATAAGGGTCAGCACACACAGCGAGTAATACACAGCGAGTGGAATGTGATAAAAAATTGTATTCCACTCGGACCAATATTACTCTTTGGGACAGCTCCCATGGGCAATTTTTTTCTTAGCCCTAATCGGACCGAGAAAACAGTAGCAGCATGCTGCGGATGTAATGTGATTTTGTTCCACTCACACCCATTCAAGTCTATGGGGCGAGAGAAACCGCATTGCTCTTGCGTTACATCAATGTAACGCGAGAGAAGTGCGATTCTCGCATCAGCCGGCAATGGAGGAGATAGGGAGCTAAATCCCTCTCTCTCCTTCACAGCGCTGTCCCTCCCCTCCACAACGCCGGCCCACCCCTCCGCAACTATGGTCTGATCACACGATCGGACCACAGTCGCATGACACTCGGCTACCACTGTGCTGCGAGAGTAAGCCGAGTCTCATGCGAGGATTCGCAGTTATCCCCGTGTGGCCTCAGACTAATAAACATTTTCCACTGCCCTAGACCACAAGAGTTCTTTCTTTAAATTATAAAGCTTTGTGGCATTGCTATTAAGACACTATATAGCTGTATAAAGCCACACCTTGTATTTATTTCTTTTTTTTTTATATATATAAGTGGAAACAGATCTTGATAAAATGTTTACCTACTTCTTCGAAAGTCTGTTTCTATGTTTAAGCCAACAGAAAATAATGCAGTTCAGCATGACAATCCATTTAAAGGGAATCTGTCACCAGGTTTTTGCCACCTAATCTGGGAAAAGCATAATGTAGAGACAGAGATCCTGATTCCAGTGGTATGTCACTTACTGGGCTGCTTAGTGTAGTTTTGATAAAATCACTGTTCAGTTAATAGGTAGTTGAACATATTCATGAGCTTTGTATAACCCTACCCTACTCTACTCCACCAGAGGTCAGAAGTGCACTCTAATGCTGACAGGCACCTAGGTGTAGTGAGGCTCTAGTCTGCTAGGTGTACCCAAAACCCTAGTTGGAAAGGTCTGCAGAGTAGTCGATCAAGCTGAGTTTCAGAAACCAGGAGGTCACATCAGTACACAGGGAGCTAGAGAAGCCGAGGTCACGTGCGAGCCGGTGGTCGGTAAGCCAGGAAGAAGTGTCAGGTATAGAAGGTGATAACAGAAAGTGATAGAAGAAGGGTCTTAATTCCGCGCCAAGGACTCAATGGATCCAGGAAGAGATTAATGCTTCTTTAATAACATGCACAAGTCTACGCGTTTCTGGAGACACAGCTCCCTTCATCAGGACATTGGCAAGAGAACATCAATTTGTTCCTCAGGTATAGAAGGTGAGCACAACTGAGGTCAGAGTACAAGCCGGGTTCGGAACTGAGAGGACACATCAGTACAGAGGAGAGAGCGGAGCTAAGGGCATTAAGCCCGCTTTACACGCTACAATATATCTTACGATGTATCGGCGGGGTCACGTCATAAGTGACGCACATCCGGCATCGTAAGGTACATTGTAGTGTGTGACAGGTATGTGCAATTGCGATTGAACGTTAAAACGTTCATCGCTTGCACGTCATTCAATTCCTAAAAATTGAACGTCAGATTGTTCATCGTACCCGGGGTAGCACACATCGCTGTATGTGACACCCCGGGAACGATGAACAGATCTTACCTGCACCCTGCGGCTCCCGGCCAGCAATGCGGAAGGAAGGAGGTGGGCGGGATGTTTACGTCCCGCTCATCTCCACCCCTCCGCTTCTATTGGACGGCTGCCGCGTGAAGTCGATGTGACGCCGAACGTCCCTCCCACTCCAGGAAGTGGACGTTCGCCACCCACATCGAGGTCGTATGGACGGGTAAGTACGTGTGACAGGGGTTAATCGTTTGTGCGGCACATTCAACAAATTGAACGTGCCGCACATACGATGGGGCGGTTACGATCGCATACGATATTGTATGCGAAATCGTAACATGTAAAGCAGGCTTTAAACAAGCTGAAGGTCAGGGAAACAAGGTAGCAGGGACAAGATCAGAACAGACTCACGGGAATCAGAAATGTACAGTGCAAGCAGTAACTATCACTGGAAAATGGCTCAAAGATAAGGCAGAGTGATCACCCGGAATGAGGACCTAACGAATAGGCCCCTTTCACTGGGCCTAGACCCGGAACATACAGACAAAAGGAAAACACATTGGTTTTGCAGGGGAGCAGAGCCACAAGAGAATCATGACATTGAGTATATATAGTAAAAAATAGACAACATTTCTGCTCCTGTCAATGAGGTCAAACATTATGACTCATATTATTATGAGTAAAGTCACTAGATTGTCTGCCAGGGACAAGTGATAATAAGATAACTCTGCTGAGTCTGTCACAATCTATGTAGCAAAGCTGAAATGCAAGTTACAACAGTAATGTGAACCTAATGAATAAGCTAGTGTGAAAAATTGCTATACAGTCAGGGCCAGAAATATTTGGACAGTGACACAAGTTTTGTTATTTTAGCTGTTTACAAAAACATGTTCAGAAATACAATTATATATACAATATGGGCTGAAAGTGCACACTCCCAGCTGCAATATGAGAGTTTTCACATCCAAATCGGAGAAAGGGTTTAGGAATCATAGCTCTGTTTAGGCTGGTTTCACACTACGTCTTTTTAACATCCGTTGAAAACGTTTTTTTAACGGAAGTACGGATCCTGCTTTTACAGCAAATAACGTATGCAAACGCAT
The DNA here is from genome assembly GCF_048569485.1 of Anomaloglossus baeobatrachus. NCBI lineage: Eukaryota > Metazoa > Chordata > Amphibia > Anura > Aromobatidae > Anomaloglossus > Anomaloglossus baeobatrachus. The sequence continues at coordinate 321,784,082 of NC_134357.1, forward strand.
ATGTTATTTTGCAGGATCCTGCACTGGATGTTTAGGGGCGGGCATTGGAGTCATGTGATCGGGAGTGAGGCTAACTAGACTGGGAGGAGGCTTCTGACAGCTGCAGACGCTGGTAACCAAGGTAAATATCGGCCTTGGATACCCGATATTTATCTTGGTTACGAGTCAGCTGCTCGGAGAGAGAGAGAGAGAGAGAGAGAGAGAGAGATAGAGAGAGAGAGAGAGACTGATTCCGGGCATGCTCAGTCCAAAAGCAGGATCCTGTCTATGAGCATGCAGCGTTCACCTGCGTTTGCGTGCGTTATAGTCAGGATCCAGCAATTTGCAGTATTTGGACGGAGCTCAAAAACGCTACATGTTGCGTTTTTGAAACATGTTAAAATAACGCAAAAGGACGGATCCTGCGTCTAACGGACGCAAACGCACGCAAACGCAGGTGGACGCGAGTCCATTGAAAATGCATTGACATGAAAACGGATTTGCACAGGATCCGTACTTCCGTTAAAAAAACGTTTTCAACGGATGTTAAAAAGACGTAGTGTGAAACCAGCCTAATGCATAGCCTCCTCTTTTTCAAGGGACCAAAAGTAATTGGACAAAGGACTCTAAGGGCTGCAATTAACTCTGAAGGCGTCTCCCTCGTTAACCTGTAATCAATGAAGTAGTTAAAAGGTCTGGGGTTGATTACAGGTGTGTGGTTTTGCATTTGGAAGCTGTTGCTGTGACCAGACAACATGCGGTCTAAGGAACTCTCAATTGAGGCGAAGCAGAACATCCTGAGGCTGAAAAAAAAGAAAAAATCCATCAGAGAGATAGCAGACATGCTTGGAGTAGCAAAATCAACAGTCGGGTACATTTTGAGAAAAAAGGAATTGACTGGTGAGCTTGGGAATTCAAAAATGCCTGGGCGTCCACGGATGACAACAGTGGTGGATGATCGCCGCATACTTTCTTTGGTGAAGAAGAACCCATTCACAACATCAACTGAAGTCCAGAACACTCTCAGTGAAATAGGTGTATCTGTCTCTAAGTCAACAGTAAAGAGAAGACTCCATGAAAGTAAATACAAAGGGTTCACATCTAGATGCAAACCATTCATCAATTCCAAAAATAGACAGGCCAGAGTTAAATTTGCTGAAAAACACCTCATGAAGCCAGCTCAGTTCTGGAAAAGCATTCTATGGACAGATGAGACAAAGATCAACCTGTACCAGAATGATGGGAAGAAAAAAGTTTGGAGAAGAAAGGGAACGGCACATGATCCAAGGCACACCACATCCTCTGTAAAACATGGTGGAGGCAACGTGATGGCATGGGCATGCATGGCTTTCAATGGCACTTGTGTTTATTGATGACATAACAGCAGACAAGAGTAGCCGGATGAATTCTGAAGTGTACCGGGATATACTTTCAGCCCAGATTCAGCCAAATGCCGCAAAGTTGATCGGACGGCGCTTCATAGTACAGATGGACAATGACCCCAAGCATACAGCCAAAGCTACCCAGGAGTTCATGAGTGCAAAAAAGTGGAACATTCTGCAATGGCCAAGTCAATCACCAGATCTTAACCCAATTGAGCATGCACTTCACTTGCTCAAATCCAGACTTAAGACGGAAAGACCCACAAACAAGCAAGACCTGAAGGCTGCGGCTGTAAAGGCCTGGCAAAGCATTAAGAAGGAGGAAACCCAGCGTTTGGTGATGTCCATGGGTTCCAGACTTAAGGCAGTGATTGCCTCCAAAGGATTCGCAACAAAATATTGAAAATAAAAATATTTTGTTTGGGTTTGGTTTATTTGTCCAATTACTTTTGACCTCATAAAATGTGGAGTGTTTGTAAAGAAATGTGTACAATTCCTACAATTTCTATCAGATATTTTTGTTCAAACCTTCAAATTAAACGTTACAATCTGCACTTGAATTCTGTTGTAGAGGTTTCATTTCAAATCCAATGTGGTGGCATGCAGAGCCCAACTCGCGAAAATTGTGTCACTGTCCAAATATTTCTGGACCTAACTGTATATGGGCATTTTATGTTTTAATTTTTTTTTTACATGGATAGTTTTGTACATAATTATATACCCCCGTCGCAGGTACGATATCTTGTGATAGCTGGCGTAGCGAAAATTATCGCTACGCCAGCTTCACATGCACTCACCTGCCCTGCGACCGTCGCTCTGGCCGGCGACCCGCCTCCTTCCTAAGGGGGCGGGTCGTGCGGCGTTATAGCGACGTCACATGGCAGGCGGCCAATAGCGGCGGAGGGGCGGAGATGAGCAAGATGTAAACATCCTGCCCACCTCCTTCCTCCGTATAGCCGCCGGCGGCAGGTAAGGAGATGTTCCTCGTTCCTGCGGCTTCACACACAGCGATGTGTGCTGCCGCAGGAACGAGGAACTACACCGTACCTGTTGCGGCACCGACATTATGGAAATGTCGGAGCCTGCACCGATGATACGATAATGTCGCTTTTGCGCTCGTTCATCGTATCATCTAGGATTTACACACTACGACATCGCAAGTGACGCCGGATGTGCGTCACTTTCGATTTGATTTGACCCCACCGACATCGCACCTGCGATGTCGCAATGTGCAAAGCCGCCCTAAAACCACGTTTAGCACCACCCAAGACTTTCTGCCTAATTCTTTTAAGGTGTGCCGGAGCTACTTTTTTGTTTTAGTGGATATATTTCTCCTGAGCACCCAAATATATAGTGAGCCAGGTTTATTCTACTATAGAACACCTCTTCCAGTCTCCTGCTAATTTAAAAACACCTGGGCCAAATGGGATGAGTGATGGCACCAAGTAAAACAAAAAAAGAAAGGAAACAGTATGCAATCTAATTGTGATGACAAGAACCCGGGTGTCATAAGACACCAAACCACTAGGTGTCGCCAGGCACACTAGCGGAGTGGATCTGCCAAGTTTGTACACTAGGTATCACTAGACACACCTAGTGAGAGGCAGTCACACAAGTCAGGGGTCAAAAGCCAGGAGATAACGTAAATGACAAAAGGAGTGAGCAGAGTCGGAGTCAGGGGACGAGCCAGAGTCGGTAAACAGAGAGGTCATGTAAGTACACGGGAGTGAGCAGATTCGGAGTCAGGGGACGAGCCGGGGTCGGTAAACAGAGAGGTCATGTAAGTACAAGGAAGCAAGCAGAGACGGAGTCAGGGGACGAGCCAAGGTCAGGGAGTTAGGGAATCTAGTCAGTAGGTAAGGAGACGGGAGGGGAACAGCGGAACAAGGTAGCAGGACAAGATCATGTCAGACACTTACAGGAACCAGAGAGGTGCACTGCAAAACAGCAACTATCACTGGCGGCGTTCTGGGTTAAACAGCTCCCAGATAAAGCGGCGGAGCAATCACGTTGAACGAGGCTCCAAAGTACATACCTCTCTCACACCACACAGGACTCGACCTGGAACCAGGGAAAAATATGAGGCCCAGCATAGGCTCTACAGGAGAGCAGAGCACCGCTGAGCATAATCATGACAGTTATATAACTGTCCAAAGCAGACATGGACCACACATCCAAAAATTAGATGTATTGTATAAGTTTTGGATGTGCGTTCCTTGTCTTTTTTCTAGAGTAATAGGATAATTATACATAATTTTCTAATAATATATCCTCTCATTGCCACAACAATATCTCAATACATCAGGTTTCTTAGATTAAAATGCCACTGCTCCCATATACAGGTTTTTCTAATGTCGTGTATTGTTAAGATTCTTTCAGTCAAGGAAACTTTCCTAGAGTTTAGCTTCATTTGTGAAATAGTTGGTAAGAAGCAATGTATAGCACCTGAGAAAATCTCACATCATACTGTGTCCTAGTTTTATGCTTCAAAAATGTGTCCTTTTAACTTACTAGAGATTCTCAGTTGTTTGTTGCCACCAAAGCCTCTAATCAGCCAATGCAAGAAAAGAAAACCAAGGAGATGAAGTGTGACTTACAAAAGAAATGAATAATCGTTATTATGGGAGGTCTAGATGACAGCTCCAAGCCTAGGAAAAAATTAAATTAGCAATTTTAATTTTACTAGCAAGCACTGCTCACAAGAAAGCTACTAAAAACATCCGGTGTGTAAAGGACCAAAAGTTACCTATAGACAACCCCTATATCCTTAAGAGTTCCAGTCTGACGCTAATTAGTGATCACTTTTGTCTTGGGTCATTTCTTAACTTAAATAGAGAATCGCAAACATATTCAACAACTTTTTAAAGGGAATCTGTCAGCAGGTTTTTGCTATGTAAGTTGAAGCCAGCATGTTGCAAAGGTTAACACAGAAAGTTCAGGCATGCCTGTTTTGTCACAGTCCGATCTTTTATTTATTTGCTGTTTGTTTAAGTAGTTAGACTAGAAACTCTAGTGCATGGCAGTCCAACACACCCCCTCCTGTGATTGAAACCTCATTGTCAATGTATAATCTCTATTGAGAGCCTGGTATGAGTGGGGACAGCGCTCTGATTACATGACTAAACCTAAACATTTAGATTGTGTCAGAATGGCTGCACCCAGTAATCTAAGTTATACACAGTTGGATTGAGAGTTTTTGCCTACATCATTCTGCTCTCAGATGAGATAGCAAAAACCATCTAACAGATTCCCTCTAAATTGTTCTCTGCCTGAGAAGTGGAGACGGCTATGCTTGGAGAATTAGGGGTCAGGATACCCATGTTCCCCAAAAAGGGAAATCTGTCAGATATTGATATCATTTGTGTATAGGAAGATCTTTCGGAGTAATAGATTACTGTAAACTGTTTCAAGAATGTCTTGTAGGGAGACTGATGTTAATACGATAGTCAAAAAGAAATAATTAGTTCACCTGAGGAAAAAAAATACTAGATTGCACTGAAACCTTGTAGCATGACAAGTCCACTGAAACAAAAAAAATGTCTTCATACACAGTTTCATATGATGTTGGATTGAAAAAGAGAGAGAGAGACCCCTGAATCCCGGGTACTGGTCAGACTCGGATCGGGCACTCGAACCGTGCGGATCCGGATTTTGCGGATCCGGGTCCGCTCAACACTATTGAGAATCCATTTTGCTAGATTTTAAATTCTTTTTGTACTGATGTGAATAGCCCTAATGACAGGGGCGGAATGATCATGGTCACATGAATCGCAACCAGGCCCAGATTTGCAGGGGGGCCTACTGGCCCTCGCCCCTAATTCAACCAATGTGTGTCTGAGGCCGTATATCCAGTTGAAATTCATTGTAGCACAGAGACCCGTTGGGTCCGTTCACTACAATGCATACTGCCCACCAAACAGAAGCCAGCAGCTTTCACCAGCATCCCCGTGACTGAGGCAGCACATGACAATGACGTGATGCGTTGCCATAGCATGGACCCAATGAAAGCTGCCGGCTATAGAGGAGCACACCACATGATGTGGTAGCCAGTAAAATATATACCAGGAGTTGGACAGTGTATACCAGGAGGGGCTCAGGAGAGGAACATATATACCAGGAGGGAGATGGTATACCAGGAGAGGGACAGTATATATCAGGAGGGGTAAAGGGGAGGAACATGTATACCAGGAAGGGGGACAGTATATACCAAGAAGTGGACAGTATATAGCAGGAGGGGCCCAAGAAGGGGGCAGTATATACCAGGAGGAGGACAGTATATATCAGGAGGGGTGCAGGGGAGGAACATATATACCAGGAAGGGGGACAGTATATACCAAGAAGTGGACAGTATATAGCAGGAGGGGCCCAAGAAGGGGGTAGTATATACCAGGAGGAGGACAGTATATATAAAGGATGGGGAACATATCTACTTGGATGGAGGACATAATTACCAGGAAGTAGACTAGGATGGGGGACATTTACCAGAAAAGAGACGCTACTACATAATGGAGGGAGGGCAACTCAAATGTTTTTATAGGATTTAGAATGATAAATGTATACATACATCTGATCTGGGGATGGGGGAAGCCCAGGTCCAAATTTTGCATCGGGATCCATCGAACTCTAGCTACGCCACTGCCTAATGATGTATCTCATGCATGTACAGTATGTTTGGTGAAAAGTAGAGTGGGAGACATAGCCAGAGAACACACACTATATATATATATATATATATATATATATATATATATATATATATACAGTGCCTACAAGTAGTATTCAACCCCCTGCAGATTTAGCAGGTTTGATAAGATGCAAATAAGTTAGAGCCTGCAAACTTCAAACAAGAGCAGGATTTATTAACAGATGCATAAATCTTACAAACCAACAAGTTATGTTGCTCAGTTAAATTTTAATAAATTTTCAACATAAAAGTGTGGGTCAATTATTATTCAACCCCTAGGGTTAATATTTTGTGGAATAACCCTTGTTTGCAATTACAGCTAATAATCGTCTTTTATAAGACCTGATCAGGCCGGCACAGGTCTCTGGAGTTATCTTGGCTCACTCCTCCATGCAGATCTTCTCCAAGTTATCTAGGTTCTTTGGGTGTCTCATGTGGACTTTAATCTTGAGCTCCTTCCACAAGTTTTCAATTGGGTTAAGGTCAGGAGATTGACTAGGCCACTGCAACACCTTGATTTTTTCCCTCTTGAACCAGGCCTTGGTTTTCTTGGCTGTGTGCTTTGGGTTGTTGTCTTGTTGGAAGATGAAATGACGACCCATCTTAAGATCCTTGATGGAGGAGCGGAGGTTCTTGGCCAAAATCTCCAGGTAGGCCGTGCTATCCATCTTCCCATGGATGCGGACCAGATGGCCAGGCCCCTTGGCTGAGAAACAGCCCCACAGCATGATGCTGCCACCACCATGCTTGACTGTAGGGATGGTATTCTTGGGGTCGTATGCAGTGCCATCCAGTCTCCAAACGTCACGTGTGTGGTTGGCACCAAAGATCTCGATCTTGGTCTCATCAGACCAGAGAACCTTGAACCAGTCTGTCTCAGAGTCCTCCAAGTGATCATGAGCAAACTGCAGACGAGCCTTGACATGACGCTTTGAAAGTAAAGGTACCTTACGGGCTCGTCTGGAACGGAGACCATTGCGGTGGAGGTTATTACTTATGGTATTGACTGAAACCAATGTCCCCACTGCCATGAGATCTTCCCGGAGCTCCTTCCTTGTTGTCCTTGGGTTAGCCTTGACTCTTCGGACATGCCTGGCCTCGGCACGGGTGGAAACTTTCAAAGGCTGTCCAGGCCGTGGAAGGCTAACAGTAGTTCCATAAGCCTTCCACTTCCGGATGATACTCCCAACAGTGGAGACAGGTAGGCCCAACTCCTTGGAAAGGGTTTTGTACCCCTTGCCAGCCTTGTGACCCTCCACGATCTTGTCTCTGATGGCCTTGGAATGCTCCTTTGTCTTTCCCATGTTGACCAAGTATGAGTGCTGTTCACAAGTTTGGGGAGGGTCTTAATTAGTCAGAAAAGGCTGGAAAAAGAGATAATTAATCCAAACATGTGAAGCTCATTGTTCTTTGTGCCTGAAATACTTCTTAATACTTTAGGGGAACCAAACAGAATTCTTGTGGTTTGAGGGGTTGAATAATAAATGACCCTCTGAATAAACTTTTCAAAATTTAAAAAAAAAATAAAAAAAATAAAAATAACATTCTCTTTTGCTGCAGTGCATTTCACACTTCCAGGCTGATCTACAGTCCAAATGTCACAATGCCAAGTTAATTCCGAATGTGTAAGGCTAAGTTCACATTTCCGTTGTTTTGTATCAGTCACATGCGTCGCTTGACGCATGTGACTGATGCGCTGTACAATGCTGTACAACGGATGACAAAGAACAGAATTCTTTGTCGGATTCCGTTGTGTGCGGGGGGCGGAGTTGGGGTGGGGGGAGCCGAGCGGGGCCGTGGCACTGAGGATGTCAGTGCCGCAGGGACTGCAGGACAGATGAGTGTGTGTGAGTGTGTATACACATGCTGAATGCGGGAGGGGGCGGAGCCGAGCAGGGGGCGGAGCCGAGCGGGGGGCGGGGCCCGGCGCTGAGGATGTCAGTGGCAGTGCTGCGGTCTGCATGGCTGGGGACAGGTGAGTGTATGTGTGAGTGAGTGAGTGTGTGTGTGTGTGTGTACATGCGGAGTGCGGGAGGGGTCGGAGCTGAGCGGGGGGCGGGGCCAGACGAGGGTGTCAGTGGCAGTGCTTGTCTGCATGGCTGGGGACAGGTGTGTGTGTACATACATGTGCGGAGTGCGGGAGGGGCGGGGCCGAGCGGGGAAGTGTCGGCTCCCTGCACACGTAACCAGACTAAATATCGGGTAACAGCAAAGCACCCGATATTTACCTTGGTTACCCGATATTTACCTTGGTTACGGGCCTACACCGCTTAGCGCTGGCTCCTTGCACCGTAACCAGGGTAAATATCGGGTAACCAACCAAAGCTGGTTACGTGTGCAGGGAGCCAGAGAGCATGCGCAGCGAAATCCGACGGATCGCGCTGCTCAAAAAAGTTACATGCTGCGTTCCTCCCGCCCGGTGGTCAGTCGTTCCACGACTGATCAGTCGGGCGGAGGGTGCAACACAGCATCATCAGTCACAATCCGCTGCTCATACAAGTCTATGGGAGCAACGGAATCCGCTAAACGGATTCCGTTGTTTACAAGAGCAGCGGATTGTGACTGATATATTTTAGCGGAAATGTGAACTTAGCCTAAACCTGCTAAATCTGCAGGGGGTTGAATACTACTTGTAGGCACTGTATATATATATATATGTATGTATATATATATATATATATATATATATATATATATATTACAGTCATATGAAAAAGTTTGGGCACCCCTATTAATGTTAACCTTTTTTCTTTATAACAAATTGGGTTTTTGCAACAGCTATTTCAGTTTCATATATCTAATAACTGATGGACTCAGTAATATTTCTGGATTGAAATGAGGTTTATTGTACTAACAGAAAATGTGCAATCTGCATGTAACCAAAATTTGACCGGTGCAAAAGTATTGGCAGCTTTATCAATTTCTTGATTTGAACACTCCTAACTACTTTTTACTGACTTACTAAAGCACTAAATTGGTTTTGTAACCTCATTGAGCTTTGAACTTCATAGGCAGGTGTATCCAATCATGAGAAAAGGTATTTAAGGTGGCCACTTGCAAGTTGTTCTCCTATTTGAATCTCCTATGAAGAGTGGCATCATGGGCTCCTCAAAACAACTCTCAAATGATCTGAAAACAAAGATTATTCAACATAGTTGATCAGGGGAAGGATACAAAAAGTTGTCTCAGAGATTTAAACTGTCAGTTTCCACTGTGAGGAACATAGTAAGGAAATGGAAGAACACAGGTACAGTTCTTGTTAAGCCCAGAAGTGGCAGGCCAAGAAAAATATCAGAAAGGCAGAGAAGAAGAATGGTGAGAACAGTCAAGGACAATCCACAGACCACCTCCAAAAACCTGCAGCTTCATCTTGCTGCAGATGGTGTCAATGTGCATTTGTCAACAATACAGTGCACTTTGCACAAGGAGAAGCTGTATGGAAGAGTGATGCGAAAGAAGCCGTTTCTGCAAGCACGCCACAAACAGAGTCGCCTGAGGTATGCAAAAGCACATTTGGACAAGCCAGTTATATTTTGGAAGAAGGTCCTGTGGACTGATGAAACAAAGATTGAGTTGTTTGGTTATACAAAAAGGCGTTATGCATGCAGGCAAAAAAACACGGCATTCCAAGAAAAGCACTTGCTACCCACAGTAAAATTTGGTGGAGGTTCCATCATGCTTTGGGGCTGTGTGGCCAATGCCGGCACCGGGAATCTTGTTAAAGTTGAGGGTCGCATGGATTCAACTCAGTATCAGCAGATTCTTGACAATAATGTGAAAAAATCAGTGACGAAGTTGAAGTTACGCAGGGGATGGATATTTCAGCAAGACAATGATCCAAAACACCGCTCCAAATCTACTCAGGCATTCATGCAGAGGAACAATTACAATGTTCTGGAATGGCCATCCCAGTCCCCAGACCTGAATATCATTGAACATCTGTGGGATGATTTGAAGCGTGCTGTCCATGCTCGGCGACCATCAAACTTAACTGAACTGGAATTGTTTTGTAAACAGGAATGGTCAAATATCCCTTCATCCAGGATCCAGGAACTCATTAAAAGCTACAGGAAGCAACTAGAGGCTGTTATTTTTGCAAAAGGAGGATCTACAAAACATTAATGTCACTTTTATGTTGAGGTGCCCATACTTTTGCACCAGTCAAATTTTGTTTAAATGCGGATTGCACATTTTCTGTTAGTACAATAAACCTCATTTCAATCCAGAAATATTACTCAGTCCATCAGTTATTAGACATATGAAACTGAAATAGCTGTTGGAAAAACCCAAATTGTTATTAAGAAAAAAGGTTAACATTAATAGGGGTGACCAAACTTTTTCATGTGATTGTGTATATATATATATATATATATATACTTTTTTTTTTCTTCCATGTGCATTTAATATCAGTTGTTCCAATGCATATTGCAAAGCAATACTGCTATTTTACTGTACAGAGCCAAAACATATCTTGGCATCAGAGCTGGTATTAGATCACTAGCTACCAGCGGGCAAACATTCTTGTTACGGAAAGTCTGACTGGCGTGACAGATTCTCTATGAAGGCATAGTCTCAGCATCCCATAATATCATGGCTGAGTTACCTCCAAATCAGAATAAATGAGGCGACAAATTTAGTAGCGATAAGCGTAAGAAGGATTAGCAGAGGGTAATAAAGAGAAGACCATAGATTATAACTTCAGGACAATCCTTCATGGAAAAGTAATGTCTGATGTCTGCAGCTCTGGGCCCGTCCATACTGACTGCTACTAATGCTTAGTGATGCCAGATCATGGAGCAGTTAGATCATTTAGATCACCAGGCACAATATCGGAACATCTTAAAGGAGTATCCCCCTCTTCTTATTTTAAGTTTAATCACAGGGACCTTTACTAATATGAAGACGGGGGTCCCATGACCTCTGCTGTCTGACTCAAAACTGTCAAAAGCCACCTTTTTCATTTTAATCAATGGCCACCAAAATTCACCTACCCTTAACTGGAAAATGCAAAACATACTGGAAAAATACAGAAATACACAAAAAACAAAGCCGAAATGTAAGGCGTTTCTGCTCCATTCTTTTTTTTTTTTTCTTATTCAGGCTTCAAGAAAGTTTAACTGAAAACCAGCATTTCAAAATATACAATAAACAATGGAATATACAACTACAACAACCATTGAGTCAAATATATCATAAACTTCAATTATGACTTAGTAGCCAGAGTACAAGTGAAGAGAAAAAAAAAGTTTTTTCTTTGTTTTTGTTTTAAATACTATCTATTATTTCAGAGATGAAACACAACACATGATCCTATCCCAATATGTAGTAGGTATAATAATAATAATATTAGCAAATACCTCCAATTAGAAATATAGTATAGTTCTCCTGATATAGCCATGTCTCTTACCTCATGTGCAGAACATTGCAGCTTAGGTATCCATGGTTATGATCATGAGCAACTAACTGTCACTATATGAGTGGACATAACCATGGATATCTAAGCTGCAATGCCCTGCACATGAGGTAAGAGACATGGCTATATCAGGAGAACTGTACTACACTTGAAGTGAGCAGATAGCATGTACATGTCGCAGGGACCTCTCCTCATCGTTGAAATAGTTTGCTCACTACACTTCTGGGTCATTGAACGGCGGCCACAAACCCGGTATCAGTACGTGCCCACAGCCACATAGTACACACCCGTACTGACACTTGGAGTGCTGCTCTGCTCTTCCAGTGTCAATTCATGTCACAAGCGCAGAACTTGAAGTGGTTTTAGACAGCACTTGCTCTTACTAAGTGACCGCTGTCGCTCAAGACAAGGGAATGGCTTTTATATGCAAGTAATAGGGCATAACAATCACCAAGGGTGCAACAAAGTGCCTTCATTTCTTTTTAACAAATCCTAAACTAAACTGTATACACTTGCTATGATTTTCAGAGGGGTTATGCCCCTTACATAAATGTTTATGCAGTTTAATTTGCATTTTGAGTGTGAAAACAGTGAGCGCAGGAGCGAAAGAGTAACAATGCAGTGACATGATAAGAATCTGCTGATTCACTGCTGATTTTACAAGTTTTCCCACCTACAAAGAATGGAGAGGTCTGTCATTTTATTAGTAGGTACACTTCAATTATGACAGACAGAATAAAAAAATCCAGAAAATCACATGTTATGATTGGTAAATAATGAATTTGCATTTAATTGCATGAAATAAGTATTTGATACAATAGAAAAATAGAATTTTAATATTTGATACAGAAACCTTTGTTTCCAATTACAAAGGACAGATGTTTCCTGTAGTTCTTGACCACATTTGCACATACTGTACCATGGATTTCGGCCCACTCCTCCATAGAGATCTTCTCCAGATCTTTTAGGTTTTGTGGCTATCACTGGGCAACATTGAGTTTCAGCTTCCTCCAAAGATTTTCTATTTTGTTCAGGTCTAAAGACTGACTGGACCACGCCAGAACCTTGAAATGCTTCTTACGGAGCCACTTCTTAGGTGTCCTGGCTATGTGTTTTGGGTCATTGTCATGCTGGGATACCCAGCCACAACCCATCTTCAATGCTTTTATTGGGGGAGGGAGGTTGTTGGCCAAAATCTCACGATACATGACCCCATCCATCCTCCCTTCAATAAGGTGTAGTTGTCCTGTCCCTTTTGCAGAAAAGCACCCCCAAAGTATGATATTTCCATCCCCATGTTTCACGGTTGGGATGCTGTTTTTCGGGTGGTACTCATTCTTCTTCTTCCTCCAAACACGATGAGTGACGTTGATACCAGAAAGGTCTATTTTGGTCTCATCTGACCACATGACCTTCTCCCATGCCTCCTCTGGCTCATCCATTGGCGAACTTGAAACAAGCCTGAGCATGTGCTTGTGTGAGCAGGGGGACCTTGTGTGTCCTGCTGGATTTTAATCCATGACAGCATGTGGGCTACTAATGGTAATCTTTGAAACCTTCCTCAAATCATCCTTATCCCATGAGGCAAGATCTTGCATGGAACCCCAGACTGAGTAAGATTGACAGTCATCTTGTGTTTCTTCCATTTTATAATAATTGCGTCTACAGTTGTTGCCTTCTCACAGTTGCTGCTTGCCTATTGTCCTGTAGCCGATCCCAGCCTTGTGCAGATCTACAATTTTGTCCTTAGTGTCCTTAGACAGCTCTTTGATCTTAGCCATGGTGGAGAGGTTGGAGTGTGATTGAGTATGTGGGCCGGTGTCTTTTACATAGGTGCAATTAATACAGGTAATGAGTGCAGAGTAGGAGCTTCTTGACAAAAATGAGATTAAATACTTTTTTAATGCAATAAAATGTAAATTAATTATTTTATTCTGTATTTTTTTTTTCATTCTGTCACAGTTGAAGTGTACCTATGCTAAAAATTACTGACCTTTACATTCTTTGTAGGTGAGAAAACTTGCAAAATCAGCAGTGTATGAAATACTTATTTTTCCCACTGTGACTGACATATGCTAAATAGTTGCAAATCAAATTTATGTATGAGATAGCCAGGATGATTGTCTATAAAATGAAGGTAGTCTCATGTTCAAAGCTGTAGTGAATGGTGAAATATGGAGCTTGAAAGTCAAAAGTTCAAAACATTGTTACCCTTTTGCTCATCAGTGCAAACCTAAGTGGAAGTTGAAAGCAATGGTAAAGTTAACTTCCCTATTAATTCCATGACAGAAAATAAACCAGCAGTCTGAACAATTTAAGACACAACTAGAAATGCACTAAAAAGTAGAGAAAGGGAAGAAATAGAGAACAGCGGAGAAGCAAGAGTGAGAAAGAAAATAGGTGAGGAAAGGGTATGCAAGAAGAGTGTAAAACATGCTGATAACTTCATCAATGAACCACTAGAAAAAAAGGATATATGACCATATAATCAGCTTAGTGCAAGAGTAAAAAAAGAGATATTCATCCTGGAGCTCTGTTTTTGGCCTAGAATAAGTTGGATTGACAAGGAGTATACTGTAACTTAGGAGGTTATACATTTTTCAATCCGTCTCTTAAAGTCAGAGGAGGTAGGGTACGAAGTGCTGAGCAATATAGCAGCGAAATCTGTGGTAGGTTACAATGCAATCTGGAAAGCTGGGAGGTCTCCTACATTCTTGAATTGTGTCCCTACTAACTGAAAAGGGAACGCCCATCAATAAAGGAATCCTTGGACTTTAAATGCCTGGATGAGAGGATGTAGATGTAGTGCTATATGGAGTTGAAGAGTACAGCATGCAAGATCTGGAAGGATGGAGAAGTCACAGTTATGGAAGTGACTCGCCCACCCCAGGGCTCTGGGACACCGGTGCCGGGCCGGACTAGTCCGGGGGTAGTCAGCGGTGGCGGGGCCTGACTCCGTGACCCTGGTGGGGTCAACTAATATGACGACTGCTGGGGATGGTGATTATAATAAAATTTGTGGAAATATATTCGTGACGCCACCTGTGGATTGCAGCTATGGAGCCACCGCTGCTGGATAGGGCCTCCGGGGCTGATGTAATGGCAGCTGGGATGGTCCTGCTCCCCACAGATGGAGCGGTACCCCGGGGCAACCGTTGGTGCTTATGAAAGTCTATGCAATGGTGGTGCGGTGTAGAACAAAAGGGAGGCGACACCAGGAGTTACAGTTTCAAGGTTTTTACTCACTGTTGCCAGGGCTGCAGCAGACTGGTTGCCATTGGAGTGCCGATCCCAGGTAACTCTTGGGGTCAATACCGGTGCACCACTTTTATGTCTCTTTCCTCGACTGACTTCACAGCCTCGACTTTGATAGATGAACTTGTCTTGGCCTCCACCATAGAATCTGGTCAAGGGGGCTTGCCTGACTGGAATCTTGCCCTCTTCCCAGGGGATCTACAGCAGGTTGTGGCCCTGGGCGCTTGCAGCCACCCTGGGCCTCGGTGTCACTTTATGAGGAAATGTCTTTCTTCCCTCTGTCTGGGGACCGTCCCCGAATGCAGCCAGATCCCTCCACCCGATCTTCTTAGTGGAACAGGCCACGAGCTAATAAGCCCTTCCGTGGCCCTGGAATCCTTTCTTCTGTCTGTGGAGTCACCTGTTATTATAACTAATCCCAAGCACACAGATGACACAGGGGTAATGCAAAAAGTGATTTATTTAATTAGACTAGCTGCAGAAAGAAGCGTCACAACCAAGACAGAACAAAACCAACGTTTCGGCCGGTGTGGGCCTTTATCAAGGAGTTGTCTGTAAGAAAAATGATAGACAGTATTTACAAACCAAATAGTGATGTGCTGTACAATAGTTTACATATATACAAAAGAGGTAACATGTACACATACATGTCATGAAAACATGCATAGGACGGTATAGACAACGTCCGGGGACTGTGGAGGACCTGCGGCGTCTTAATATCAGCAAAAATTGGCTGAGCAGAAAAAGAGAACAATAAATAAGCACCTAAGGTATATGACAAAATCATACAACAACAGGTCAGAGTAAAGACTGTTTACATTTGTTGTGGAGCCACCTGGGCCTAGCTGGTCCCCAGGATCTCCACCAGGAAACCTCTCTCTCTGTCACTTTCTCTCCTCTCTCCTGAGGTAACTACCTCCCTCTCCTTCTACCTCTCACTTCTGTCTGAACTTGAACTTCCTGTTTCTACTCTTACTTTCAGTTGGCTCTTCCCACCTTCCTTGTTGCTAGGCCCCACCCTATGGGAGAAGAGATGGGTCTTACGGCCCCCCTGACTACAGCATGGGAGTAGCTGCCACTATCTCCGGTCCCAATATATGCCAAACAATAAGTGTAGTGTGAATTTGCCTTTGAACCGGTATTTACCCTTGTCCTTACCTAGGATGGGACATCACACCTCTGGCTGAGGTGCAATGTCTCTGTGGCGACGGAAGCCTCAGGGGCGCCACAGAAGCAAATAGGCTACTTAGTTTTAGCAGCTTACAATATGGCTTCTTTCTCCTTGTTGAAACTCCCATGACAAATAATGTCACTTGGTTGTGATGAAAGGTTTACGGCCTAAAGCCCTAGGGACTCAGTCCATTTGAGTGCAATAGATTATCTCTTCTTGCCCATGAAGGCTATAATACTAGGATTAAAATAAGAAAGAATTGATAGGTGTCTAAAAAGCCATGAGTCTCATAGGAGGAGCTCATAAAGTGTGTGTCTTACCAAGTCATTGGCATGCCATGCCCCTTTTTTCCTATATATTCAGTTATATACACAGTATACAGCAAGTGAAATAAGTATTGAACACGTCACCAATTTTCTAAGTAAATATATTTCTAAAGGTGCTATTGATATGAATTTCTCATCGGATATCAGAAACAATCCAACCAATCAACACACACAAAGAAATCAAACCATAAATGTCCATAAATTTAGTGATTTGTAGTGCTGGGCGAATAGTAAGTATTCATGTTCAGATAATGCTTACAGAATACCAAATACTATTCCATTGTTCGTCAAGACAAGAAAAATGCTTGGGTTCCCCATTGGCTTGCATTGTAGTATAACGTAGGTGGAAATCAAGTATATAATGCGCTGATACTCAATAGTATATTAATATGATTCCTTTATTGTTCCTACAGGTATACGCGTTTCAGAGACATCCACAATGCATGCGACTAGTTTCTTTATACAAGAGGCATCTTGAAACTGTCATCACCAACAGAGGCTTTAGTATGAAGTATTACATACATTTCAATAAGCGTGTTCAATACTTTTTCCCTGTGTCATGTCTCATTATTACACATCACTAAATTTATGGACATCTAAGATTTAATTTCTTTGCCTGTGTGGATTGGATGGGTTGTTACTGACATCTGGTTAGAAATTCATGTTAATAGCTTTAGAAATATATTTAATAAGAAAATTGGTGACGTGTTCAATACTTTTTTCACTCTCTGCATATATTTTTTCCTTAATGTTTTTCCTGCTATGGTCTGGATTTTCCTTTCAATAGAGAGGTGCATCGGGGGGCATTTTGTCTGAACAGGGCCAAATTGACTCTAGCAGTTAATTTTAAACTGCTTTGTATTTATGTATGTGAATGAGTCTGCAGTTTCAGTTGGTTGTGATCACTTTAAATCATCCTTCAGGTTATCAAGTACATGCTACGACTCAGAATCTCCATACACAAGAGATAGCTGTTTGCCAAATAATGGTTCGGCCGGCAGCTATCCCTCCTGGCTCCTCCACACAGAGGAACAGTTCCTTTTCTATGTTTTCTATGAGAGAAATGCTGCCTCACATCACTGTAGGTGGCATATCTCACTAAGAACAAAGGGATCTGTACTGGTACATCCTATTTCACGGTGCATTCCCGCAAATGGATGCACCTGTACTTCTTGGTGATCGTTTATGAATAGGAGCTGTTCAGGCACAATCGCTGCCAGGAATTTGGGTAATATTACAGCCGAGCCCTGCTGTCACAGCCAGGACAGTTACCCATGTCTCCCTTGGCTGTTTAACCAACTAAATGCTGTGATCAATATTGATCACAGCATTTAGGGGCCTGGAAGATGGAATGTGCTCCCTCTCCCACCAGATCGGGATCCCCGCAACGTGATCACAGGCTCCCAACCTTGCCATGGTAACCCAAGGTCAAATGATGATCTCCGAGTTACGTGGATATGTTAGCCTCTTAGACCATGCCAGGAGCATACTGACAATTATAATGTATTGCAATGCTGGTGTCTGTTTTATCTTGGCTTGTTATCAAAAATGGGCGGTACCCCACATTGTTGGGGTTTTTTTTAAAGCATTTATCTATTCCCTGTCCAAATTTGCAATAGTCCTACTCTTACCCTCATTTTGCTTCCTTTAGCAGCCCTCTAGTTCTTACTACGACTATTTTACAGCCCAAAAGTTTGGGTCCCTATTGACTTATATGGGATTCAGGGTACAGGGTCAAGTCTGGGTACCGAAGTGACTTTTAACTAAATTTTGTCCAAAACTAGCGAACCCGATCATCCACAGGTCTACTCATCCCTACACAGGATAAATGTGAGCTGAGCCTTAAGCTGGATTCACACATAGCGACAACGACGTCGCTGTTACGTCACCATTTTCTGTGACACAACAGCGACCTTGTATGTCGCTGTTATGATCGCTGCTTAGCTGTCAAACACAGCGACGCAGCAGCGATCATAATGTCGCTACATGTGCAGAGAGCAGGGAGCCGCGCACACTGCTTAGCGCTGGCTCCCTGCTCTCCTAGCTACAGTACACATCGGGTTAATTAACCCGAAGCGTACTGCAGCTACATGTGCAGAGAGCAGGAGCTGGCAGCACAGGCAGAGTGAGAGCAGCGGAGACTGGTAACGAAGGTAAATATCGGGTAACCACCTTGGTTACCCGATGTTTACCCTGGTTACAGCTTACCGCAGCTGCCAGATGCCAGCTCCTGCTCTCTGCTCGCTTCATTTCGTCGCTCTCTCGCTGTCACACACAGCGATCTGTGCATCACAGCGGGAGAGCAACAATAAAAAAACAAACCAGGGCTGTGTGTAACGAGCAGCGATCTCACAGCAGGGGCCAGATCACTGCTCAGTGTCACATACAGCGAGATCGCTAATGAGGTCACTGCTGCGTCACAAAAAACGTGACTCAGCAGCGATCTCAGCAGCGATCTCGCTGTGTGTGAAGTACCCTTTACTGCAATCTCTGAAAGGCAGAATAAACAAATCAACAGCAGTTGTAGAATTAGCTTTATTTATTTTTTACGCTGTTCACCTTGCACAATAAGTGATAGGACAGTTTTATTGCTCCAGTTAGTACGATTACAGGGATACCATATTTATATAGGTTTGACTACTATCACTCTAAAAAACGTTTTTTTGCAGACAGAGTCATGTGAGGGCTTGTGTTTTTGCAGAATGAGTTGGAGTTTTTATTGGAACCATATTGGGTCACATAAGTTTTGATCGCTTTCTATTACACTTTTTGTGAGGCAGAATCAAGAAGAAACAGCAATACAGGAATTGTTGTGTTTATTATATGCTGTGCACCATGTCGTAAATGTGAGAAGACAGCTTTATTTTGCTGGTCAGTACAATTACAGCGATACCACATTATATATATATATATATATATATATATATATATATAAAAGAAAACATTCCAGCCGCACACTGTTTAAAATGGCAACCTCCTTTGCTGCGTCCTACACTACACTGCATCTTCTCTGGGTTTTAAAAACCTCCAAGATCAGCAGGTGAACACAAAGAAGGCTAATGAAGCTGCCAGGAGCTAGAGTGCAAAATCCAGCAAACAGAGCATCACTCCCTGTTATATACATTATACAAAAGAAAAAAACAGAATGAAACAGGGGATCCCTTGCTGGTTTCCCACGCTGGTACTAACCTGACTTCAAACCGTACTCGCAGCCCCTTTACAATGTGAACAGGTGCGTATCTGGATGGTGTATAAATATGAGAAAAAATTCCAGCCGCACACAGTGAAAAACCAAAATAAATTCTACCTTATAACATAAATGGAGGTATTTAGAATATTATACTGGCCATTGCAATACCAGCCCAGCGCCCCTTCACGGCAACCTCCTTTGCTGGGTCCTACACTACATTGCATCTTCTCTGGGTTTTAAAAACCTACAAGATCAGTTGGTGAACAAAAAGGAGGCAGATCCGTTGAAGTGCAGGCCAGTGCAAAGCGATTGTCGTCTGTTTTTACAGTTTACCTGTTGTACCCTCTCTCCTCCAGCTATCCCCAGATTCTGATGTTTTTAAGGATTTGGAACAAAGAGACAGTTTTCACTGTATACGGTGAGAGCCAATTCCTTCTCAATTTTTGGAGATGTCTTTACTTTTTCCTTCATTGGGATCTAGAGGCAGAGCACCACACATTATATGTTAGCCACAGACGTTCGCCGCAGCGTATAGTGCACTGATTTGATTACAAGTCTCATCTTTTTTTCTCTGTATTTGGCCAAAAATATTACCCCGATTACTGCTGCATCAGGGCAATCAGGAAGAGCTGGGTAAAGTGAAAGAATTGGTGTATCTAATGTGATGTGCAAATTCTGTGATGACTGTGAGCTGCTAATTTTAAGCTGAGAAGGCCTGAATGATGATGGGCCTTCCCAGCCTGATAATTCCAGCCCCCAGCTGTCTGTTTTATCTTGGTTGGTTATCAAAAATAGGGGAGACCTCATGCTAGGTCCTTAATGCGTTCCGCCGCAGGTCCTTGTGTTCCCCTTTATCCCAGGTTCCTGAAGCAGTACGGTATCACCAGATATATGTTTGTGTGTGTGTTCCACTGCGGGTGCTCAATGCGTTCCACCGCAGGTCTTCGCGTTCCACATCGTCCTATTCGGGGTCTGGTGAGCACACTAGAGAAGCCTGTCTTCTTTCTTTTGGTTGTCTTATTTATTTAATGAAGTGTCGTGCAGCATTCTTTAAGTTTTTTGGCTGCATGGAGACTTCATTATTTACCTGCAACTACGGCTTATTTTCAGGGTAGGGCTTATGAAACACAGTAGTTCAAATAAAACGTAGCTGTTTTTAACTAGAATGCCAGCTGTATATCCTTCTTGGGAACTAGCATGGTTTTTCTTCTGAAGCACTACCGTAATTTACAATACTGGCATAAAGGAGCATTAATTAAAGATACTCAGCTTATCATATTTCCTTTATGGTCAAGGAAGAAATTTTTCCTTCTCTCTATGGTTCGATGAATTTGATTGATTTTAAAATCTGGGACCCAACCTGTAATTTGAAGAATCTGACACTGACTATTTTGTACATTACAAGCATTTTGTACTTTAGATGTAACTATCATTCTAGCAGTAATATATCTAATTGCACCAACAAAATACTTTCTGCTAAATCCATACTACTGAGCACGTATTACAAAACAGTGACTTCAGTAAAATGTATGTTTTACCAACTGTGATGTAACATAACTGGCTATGAATTTAGACTTATAAATTGTAGTTACCAGTTGATCATTAGTTACAATCATATTTTTCTGAAAAAGATAATTGATTCTGTATTTTCCCACAGCCCCATATTTGTCAGCTCTCATCTACCAAGCTAGGTCAATTGCCATGTTTAGTGTAATTGATGTGTATTGGTTGGCTGACAGCCAAAAGGGGCAGTGTAGTGATGGCCTTAAAAAAAATCACTCCCATACAAATGTTTTTTTTTTTTCATTAAATCTGAGTATTTATGACTGTCCCTATTTGAGGTCACAGTCCCGCTGTCCTGTCAGTCAGAGCCTTTGTCCCAACTTCCTCTCACCTCTCCTTGCTGGCTGCGCAGGCCTTGCTCCTTGCATCTGGGGCCGGCATCTCACTGAATGAGCATAAACTAAATTACAATTCTCCTCTTTTCTGATCTCCTTGAACTCACAACTTCCCTGTTCGTAGGCAACAGCACTACCCAGGAGCCACAGCCCACTCAGAGGGACAGGAGAATTTAGTAATTTTGAGCTATATTGCAGGCAGGGAACCCAGAAGCAGATTATACATGTACATGGAAATACATCTGGATATAGCAGTGTATTTCTGTGTACCTGTATTGTAGAGGTGAAGAAAAAGTCAGATTTTTTGTTCCCATAAAACTACTATAAAATAATATGAAACAATTGCAAAAATGTAATTTTTTTTGTTGTGTTTATGTTTTGTAACAATAAGGTTGTGAAGGTCTTGACATAGCTCACTGCTTTTACCCATTATGAGATGTTTTTTGTTTGGCACTTTAGTAATGATACCTTTTTTAAGCTATCAGTTGAACTGGCTAATATTATTTTTCACTGAGTGGCAGGATTGCTTTCTAATTATATATGTATAATATATAAATATATATATATATATATATATATATATATATATATATATATATATATATAAATATATATATGTATATATATTTCTTATATATGTATTCTGTATGTAACCCCCTTCTCATGTACAGCACCATGGAATCAATGGTGCTCTATAAATAAATAATAATAATAATAATAATAATAATTACTGATAGATTTCAGCTAGTGTCATGACTTTCCATGGATTTTTGCACCTCTGTTTCTTCATGTGTTTTTAATACTTTTTCCCTGTGTCATTTTTCATTATTACACATCACTAAACTTGTGGACATTTATGGTTTGATTTATCTGGTGATAAATTCATGACAATAGCACCTTTAGAAATATATTTACTTGGAAAGTTGGTGGCGTGTTCAATACTTTTTGTGACGCTGGCATCCTTGCATTGTCCTGCCTTCCCTCCTTGGCAGGTATGCTTCCCCTGACTCTCCATGACTGCTCCCATGCTTCTTCTGCTGCCGCGACCATTCTGCTGCGTCCTTATATTTCAGCTTTTCCACTTGTGCATATTATTTATGTTTCTGCACCTTGGGTTCCTGACTATTTCTGCAAGCTTTCCTAATATGGTTAATAGTTCATATCAACTTCCCGTCTGGTTCCTCAGGAGGTACGAGGAACAACTCAATGGCCTTTTAGGCAGACAGGTATGAATTGTGGATTGCTAGGGTTATTCCAGCCTGGGAAGGAGCCATTAGGGGCTTTAGAGCTAGGGACACTAATCTGTACAGGAACCAGTAGGGTGCAGGTGCGGCTGTACTGAGATAGGCTTTATTTCCCTTTTTACCCGTGTTGGAATTCTTATGTGAATAACAGAAAAATAGATGGATAGATATATCAACAGATAATTGTGAGAATAATAATGTTTTCCTCCTAGCAATGTACTAACTCCATCCTGCAATTGTGTAGTCACATATTAATCTGCTAGGAAATGCTTCTCATTTGGAAAGAAATGTCATTTTTTTCCCCAAGATTGAAGCTAAATACTGTAGCTGGCAGTGTGAAACATTTAAGAAGGATTAGTTATATTCTATATTACCCCTGGGATCTGCCTTATATTCAAAGACTGTCCCTATCAGAGCTCCGGCAGCCTATGCACGCATGCTTCCAGACAGCTCTGTCTTCTAGAAGGCCTGTAAGCTTTCTAAATTTAGTCCTTTCATCGTGTCTTATTGTGTACTTTACTGCTCTGTGGTGTCTGTGGTTATGTTCTGTAAACTATTTTCCTGTTTGCCGTATCCGTCACCAGAAATCTTATATGTAATAACTTTTCAATTACCACTGGCTTTAACAGGACGTGCAGCAGCATCTATTAGTGGTTATCCCAGAGCACTCAAGTACTGACATACACGACTATCGGCAGCCTCATGCCAATTTGGCATTTCAACTGAATCTGCAGGATGCTGGGTAATCACTACAACTGATGATTACATAGAAAAATGAGCCCCTTCCAGGAGTGAGCCCCAAATGTGTAATCTATTTTGGTTATCTACCACTAGAGACCCCTCTAAATATCGTCCCTCAAGGCCATTTGCACTGAAACCTTAAGCCGACACTGATCTTAGTACTATTCCTGGGGAAAACTATCACTGAGTTCCCTCACATTCTAGACTTAATGATAATGGCAGAGCCAGAGATGGGATTTTTTTATTTTATGATTTATATCTCATTGTCTAGATTATGCCAGCCACCACTGAAGTCGAGAAGCGGTGGCCAAGCATGCTCAGTGTTTACAAGCTGTTTCCACTATAAAAATCACTGAGGATCACGAAAACAAAATCTACAATACTAACAAATTCACTGACCTGGTGGATTGTTTACGATAAATAGTAGTTTTAACTATTAAAATACCTTATCCACCGCCAAGCAACTGAGAGAAAGGGAGTACTTATGGTCCAAAAATTACTTTATTGATGCAAAATAGACACAAAATCACAAAACAATAATTTTTTGTACCATATAAGTACTCCCTTTCTCTCAGTTAAAAGTGTATAATGGAGTTAGCATAAAACTGCACTAAAATGAAAATCTGGATTTATTTATGTTTAGTTCCGCCAAGCATATAGGTCTGCCCAGCATGTAAATCTATAATAAACCCCATATGGTCCTAACCATTAAAGTACTTAAAAGGAATCTGTCAGGTGCAATATGCACCCAGAACCACGAACAGTTTCTAATCTCTGCTTAGCTGTCGCTGTATACACTAGCATAGATAAAGAGATCTTTAGAGAAAGTATTTCTAAAGATCCTTTATGATATGCTAATGAGTGCAGGGACTAGTTGCAAGGATGTTAGCTCCCCCGACTAGTTCGCCCTCTTAGTATGTTAGCACGCTCACAGGGGCATGCTAACATATTATTCAATGCCCATTGTCCAGAATCATTAGCGATGAAGCATGTATCTGTGTCCGTTGTCACTGCCTCAAACGCTGGATTTAGGCACATTGTGCATGATCAGAATTCCCCGATACTTTTGGTCATGCGCACTAGACCTCTCTGAAGCCGGGACGTGTACACCCAGCTTCATACTGCTCATGACCGGAAGTCCATCTGATCATGCGCACTGACCGTAAACCCGGCACCAGAGGCGATGATAACAGACACAGGTACGCGCATCACCGCCAATGACACTGGGCAACGGACATTGAATAGCATGTTAGCACGCCCCTGTGGGCATGCTAATATGTTAAGAGGGTGGATTAGTCGAGGGAACTAACGCCCTTGCAATTAGTCCCTGCTCTTATTAACATATCATATAGGATCTTGGGATGCTAGATGATGGGACAGTTAGGCAGGGCTTAGCAATATTCACCCAGAACTGCTCGTGATTCTGGGTGCATTGTGCACCTGACAGGTTCCCTTTAACACTAGAACTACTGGACTCGTGACACCTATATAGAAATACATAGTGCAAAGTAGTCAAAATGACTACCTCAGTAGTTCTAGTGTTAAGCACTTAAATGGTTAGGACCATGTAAGTTTCATTATAGATTTATGTGCTGGGCAGACCTATATGCTTGGTGGTGGATTAGGAGCAGTGTCCTCCTGCCGTAGATCATGGAACAACCTTTTTAACCCCTTCACCCCAAGTGATTTTTTGTTTTTTTTGCTCCCCTTCTCTTGAGAGCCATAACTTTTTTTATTTTCCTGTCAATCTTGCCATATGAGGGCTTGTTTTTTGTGGGATGAATTGTACTTTTAAATGAAACCATGAGTTTTATTATATAGTGTGCTGGAAAAAGACAAGAAAATTCCAAGTACGGAAAAATTGCAAAAAAAAAAGGGCAATTGCACGATTGTTTTGGGTGTATTTTATTCACCGTGTTCACTATATGGTAAAACTGATGTATCGGTGTGATGCCTCAGGTCAGTATGAGTTTGCAGATACCAAACATGTTTACTTTTATCTAAGGGGTTAAAAAAAAATCAAACGTTTGTCCAAATAAAGTGGCGCCATTTTCCACGACCCGTAGCGTTCTCACTTTTCGGGGTTTGGGGCTCAGTGATGGCTTATTTTTTGTGTTTATGTCTTGAGCTTACATTTCTAATGGTACCATTATTGCGCAGATGCTACCTTTTGGTCGCCTGTTATTGCATTTTGGGCAAAATTTGCGATGACCAAAAAATTTAATTTTGGATTTTTTTGCCCGCTATGCCATTTAGATTAATTGATTTTATATTTTGATATATCGGGCATTTCTGAATGCGGCAATACCAAATGTGTGTATATTTTTTTAACCGTTTCATTTTCAATGGGGCAAATGGGGGAAAATTTGATTTGAACTTTTAGGTTTTGTTTTTTTTTTTAATTTTTTAAAACTTTTCTTTCCAGGACGTCCTTACATGACAGCACCACAGGAGGTTGCTCCCCTATCCTCTGTAGGGACAGGAAGCACGCAAAAGGTTAAAACCCCTCCCATTCCCAAAATACTCAGTGTTTTCCCTGTCCCTACACAGGACAGGGGAATGCAAGAGTGCGCGTGCCTAGCGACGCGTCTTACCGGATCCAGGGAGAGGGGGGGCACAGGCCTCTTGTTCCCCGTTCAAGCGGATCCCCCTGCGGCCGAAACCGACGAGCTGGTCCCTCAGCCGCGCTGGTAGAGCGGGAGCTCCCAGCTCAGACCGCATCTCACAACACGGGAGCGCTGGGTCCCCTGCTGCAGCGTGCGGTAAGTTCCGGGACGCACTTGCATTCTGCACGTCACTTCCGGGCGCGTCACTCCACGTGGAAGCGGGAGCGGGAGATTTGAACGTAGCAGCAGGGTCGGACCAGGGACGCCGAGGATATGGTACAGTATAAACGGGGGATCCGGGAACGCTGTGGATGTGTGCTTTTTTCCTCCTCACATGGCTGATGTCACCCTGCCTGATGCCCCCCCGGGTTCTCCCCTGGTCCATGTAAGGCGGTTTTTTATTTACTCACCCAGTAGCTGGTTTTAGTGTGTCCACTAGCCTTATTTTGCATTACTTGTATTTTAGGACAGGGACTCCTCACCGGTGCCAGCTCCAAAAAGGCCGGCTGGCCTGAAGGTGGCTTCTAAGTCAAAACGCTGCCTTGTCTGTCATGTGAAGTTGGCAGTTTCCTATGTTAAGGACCTATGTGCTGCCTGTATTGCTACCATCATGAATGATGAACAGTCCTCCCTCCTGGCACATATGAGAAGCATGATTCGGGAGGAGGTGCAGGCGTCCATGGTCTCCCTGACCTCATCCTCTTCCGCCTCCCAGTGGACCCATAAAAGACCCCGTCGGGAAATGGACTTGTCCTCCGATGAGGAGGGCTCTTGCTCCGTATCATCCTCGGAGGACGGCCATAGCCATTCTTCATCCCCAGCAGGGGAACGAAAGCGTTATATCTTCAATTCTGGGGATTCAGATGAGCTGCTTAAAATGGTCAGGTACACCATGCAGGTGGATGAACCTGAGGACATTGCGTCGGTGCAGGATAAAATGTTTGCAGGACTGCGCTCCCGCCGCTCTAGGGTTTTCCCGGTCAATTCCCAGTTAAAGGAAATGATCGTGGAGGAGTGGGAAAACCCTGAGCGTAGTCTCTTCATACCTCGAGACTTTAAGTCCCGTCTTCCTTTCAATCCGGAGGACGTGACTTTGTGGGACACGGGGCCCAGAATTGATGTACCGATTGTAAAAATTGCTAAAAAAGACCTCGATTCCTTTCGAGGATTCTTCAGGTCTGAAGGACGCCATGGACTGCAAGGCCGACGCTTTGCTGAAAAAGACCTGGGAATTGTCGGCCGCGCACATTAAGACCAATATTGCTGCCACCTCAGTCGCCAGATCTATGGGCTTCTGGCTCAATGATTTGGAGGACCATCTTAGGCAGGGTACTCCCACTGAGAGTCTCCTGGATGCTTTACCACTGTTGAAAATTGCAACTTCCTTCTTGGCTGATGCCTCAGCCGAATCGGTTCGGTTCGCAGCCAAGAACAGCGTTCTATCTAATACGGCCAGGAGATCTATCTGGCTACGGTCCTGGTCCGGTGACCTTGCGTCTAAGCAGAAGTTATGTTCCATTCTCTTCTCTGGATTACGGGTGTTTGGGCCAGCATTGGATGAGATACTGGAGAAAGCCTCTGACAAAAGGAAGGGGTTCCCTGAGGAAAGACGCAGGTTTTTTCCCCATAATAAACCGTTCTCTTCCTGTAGGCAGTCCTTTCGAGGCAGCAAGGGTTTTCCTTCCTGGTCCGATAGAGGTCCTAGAGTTTCAAAACCCACTCCGGATTACCGGCCAAAATCAAAACAGTCCTGACGGTTTTCCAGTGGGGGGCCGGTTATCCCATTTTCTAGAGGGCTGGAGGAGAGTAACCGCCAATCCATGGGTTCTGTCACTAATTGCTCAGGGGCACAGGATAGAATCCCCCCCCCCAGTCGATTCGTCATTACACGAGGTTCCATCTCCTCCATGGCTCGTCTTTGGGCAGATGTCACGGACCTTTTACAAAAAGGTGCGGTTTTCCCAGTGCCTCAGGCCGAGAAACTTCGGGGTCATTATTCCCGTCTGTTCTCCGTCAAAATGCCTTCTGGACAGTACCGTACAATAATCAACCTAACACCTCTGAACCAGTGGGTCATCTACAAAAGGTTTCGGATGGAATCCATCTGTTCGGCAGTTCCCCTGAGATTCCCAGGATCCTTAATGTACACCATTGACTTGCGGGATGCTTACTACCACCTTCCCATTCATCCCGCAAGTCAATGTTACCTACGATTTGCCCTTCAGAAAGGCAGGGAGGTGTTCCATTTCCAGTTCTGTTGCCTCCATTTTGGCCTCTCCTCTGCCCCACGCATCTTTTCAAAGGTCATGGTGGAGATGGTGGATTACCTTCGGCTAAAAAACGTACAACTGATTCCGTATCTGGACGATTTTCTCCTGGTGGCAGACACCGTTCCGGCTATGGAATTTCATCTTCAGCTAGTCACACAAACCCTGGCCGATTTAGGCTGGATGATCAATCTCGAAAAATCGGAATTACGGCCGCACCCACGGCGAATATTTCTGGGAACTGTTTTGGACTCTACCAGTCAGTATTCATTTCTTCCGGCAGAGAAGGTGTCCTCAATCAGTCAAGAGATTGGAAGATTCGCCACACGGCCCAGGATGTCAGTAAGACGGGCCATGCGGATTCTAGGTCTCATGACTTCTTGCCTTCACTGCGTGCAGTAGAGTCAGTACCATTCCAGGGCGCTGCAAAGAAATAACCTGGCAGTCTCTGGCGGTCACCACAAGAATTTGGAACTGCGCTTTTCTCTGACGGACGTGGCCCGAGAGTCTCTGCACTGGTGGTGCAACACGAGCAATCTCCTGCGAGGAGTCCGTTGGGGTGTGTCACCATGCGTTCTGATTACCACAGACGCAAGTCTTTCGGGTTGGGGTGCCAAGGTGGACCAGTCTTACCTTTAGGGACCATGGCCCCGTCACGTGACGTTGCAGTCCTCGAATTTCAGGAAACTGCGTGCAATCCTAGAGGCTCTCCTGCGGTGTCGGCGTTGGATCACGAACAAACATGCGCAAATCCTTTTCGACAACATGACAGCAGTATCCTTTATTCGCCATCAGGGAGGTGCATGACACCCACTTCTACAGCAGCTGGCAGACGAGATATTTCAGCTCTTGGAGATGACGGTCCTTTCGGTGTCTGCAGTTCACTTGAGGGGAGTAGAAAACACAGAAGCGGACTATCTCAGCCGTCACCAGGTTCATCCTTCAGAATGGTGTCTCCACCCAGTTGTTTTTTCAGAGGCTCCGGAGATTTGGACAGCCGTAGATGGATCTGTTTGCTACCCGGCGAAATTCAAAGCTGCCTCACTTCTTCTCCCTCACTCCGGCGGACCGGCAGTGGACGTTCTCTCCCAATCCTGGGGGGAGGTTCTGCATTATACCTTTCCTCCGATTCCCCTCATCCCCAGGGTCTTACGGAAGATTCAAGTGGATCAGGCTCGCGTGATTATGGTGTTTCCCTTCTGGCCAAAGCGGAGTTGGTTCTCTCTTCTGCAGATTCTGGCCCAGGATGCCCCGCTTATTCTCCCTCTCCGGAGGGATCTCCTCTCCCAAGGGCCTCTACTCCATCAGAACCTTCAACAGCTTCAGTTGTCAGCATTGATCTTGAATGGCAAGTCTTGCAATCCTGGGTTCTTTCGGATCCGGTAATAGCCACTATTCTGCGCAGCAGAAAACCGGTCACGAATTTCATATATCGGAAGGTTTGGAAGACGTTTTGTGCCCATCAGGATACCAGTCTCTTGCCCACAGACACCGTCAGTATTGCCAGGGTGCTGGATCTTCTCCAAGCAGGTTTCAGTAAAGTCCCGAAGCCTAGTACCCTGAAGGTTCAAGTGGCAGCCCTAAAGGGGGCTTTACACGCTACGACATCGCTAATGTGAAGTCGTTGGGGTCACGGAATTGGTGACGCACATCCGGCCGCATTAGTGATGCCATTGCATGTGACACCTATGAGCGATTTTGCATCATCGCAAAAACATGCAAAATCGCTCATCGGTGACATGGGGGTCCATTCTCAAATATCGTTACTGCAGCAATAACAAAGTTGTTCCTCGTTCCTGCGGCAGCACACATCGTTCCGTGTGACACCGCAGGAACGAGGAAGCTCTCCTTACCTGCCTCCCGGCCGCTATGCGGAAGGAAGGAGGTGGGCGGGATTTTACGTAGGTAACGTGTGACGGGTCTGGGCGATGTTGTGCGGCACGGGCGGCGATTTGCCCGTGTCGCACAACAGATGGGGGCGGGTACCCACGTTAGCGATATCGGTACCGATATCGCAGCGTGTAAAGCCCGCTTTAGTGTCTACCTGGACATGCACCTGGCTGTCCATCCCTGGGTCGCCCTTTTTATCAAGGCTACATAGCGTCTTCGGCCTACGATTCGTGTTTCCTCGCCTCCGTGGGACCTGAGTCTAGTTCTTCAGTTCCTGTGTTCCCTGCCTTTCCAATCGGGAGATGCATTATACATCAAAGACCTCACTTACAAAGTGGTGTTTCTCGTTGCCATTACTACGGCGAAAGGAATTGGCGAGATCCAGGCTCTTTCCATATCGGAGCCTTATCTGCAGATACGCAATGACTGCATCGTTGTGAAATTGGATCCTGGGTTCTCTCCTACAGTTGTGTCTCCAGCTACCCTCAATCAAGAGATTGTTCTTCCATCTTTCTGCACCACTCCTGCCACTCCTAGAGAACACGAGCTTAGTTCCTTGGACGTGCGTAGCGTACTGTTGGCCTATCTGGAGGCAACTAAGAGCTGGAGATTGGACCATTGTCTATTTGTTCAATTCGGGGGTAAAAACAGAGGCAAAAAGGCTTCCAAGGCTACACTGGCCAGATGGGTTAAATCCTTGATCTTATCGGCCTAATCCGGGGCGGGACCCTCCCTCTTGACTTAGGGCTCACTCTACCCAGGCTATTGCTGCTTCTTGGGATACTAAGGCAGGGGCTACCTTAGAGCAGGTGTGTGACGCAGCTACTTGGTCGGGGCCCAGTACCTTCTGTAAACATTACAAGCTAGATTTGTTGGCTGACGAACGTTTAGCCTTTGGTAGGAAGGTACTTCAGGCAGTCGACCCCCCCCTAAGTCAGATTCCTTTGGTACTCTCCTGTGGTGCTGTCATGTAAGGACGTCCTAGAAATTAGGAATTAGACCTAACGGTAATGATGTTTCCAGGAGTCAGTCATGACAGCACCCTTATTCCCTCCCTTTTTACAGCTTGTCTGGTATTACTGTCTTGTATTGCACAGTTTTTGTTACTTTGATTCAAATAAAATGGCGTTGTACCCATCCTGCGGTGGTTCTTGGAAAGTCACTGAGTAGGTTGGGGATGGGAGGGGTTTTAACTTCTTGCGTGCTTCCTGTCCCTACAGAGGATAGGGGAGCAACCTCCTATGGTGCTGTCATGACGGACTCCTGGAAACATCAATACCGGTAGATCTAATTCTGATTTTTTACTTTTTTTTTATTTTACAAGTTCTCCTAGGGGACTATAAGGATCAGCTGTCTGATTGCTGATTCATTTCTGTTGATCAGAGCTGCACAGCTCTGATCAGGAGAAATGCTGCGTTCCTGTTAGAGCCGCTGCTCTGTTGGCTGTAACAGGAACTACATCATGATAGCAATAGGAGTCATCACATGACCCGTCGCTACCATGGCAATAGTCAGCTCCCCGTGAGCACGTCACGGGGCCTCCGATGGCAGCAGGAAAAGGCGATTTCCCCGCCACGGCCATTTAAATCACACTGACATGTGCAAAAATCGCCGCTGGCTCACCGGTGGTGATTACCCCTTCGTGATCTAGGACGTACCGGTACGTCCTCGTTTGTGAAGGGGTCAAAGGAAACCTGTCACCAGGTTTTTGCCACTTAATCTAAGTGTATCATAATGTAGGAGCACAGCTATGTGTCACTTACTGGGCTGCTTAGTGTAGTTTTGATAAAATCACTGTGTAATCAGCAGGAGATTATCATTAGAGGACTATGTTATGATTTAGGGACCGAGGAGGATCAAAAAATGCGGAATCCCAAATGTTAAGAGTGGCTGGAACCTTAACGGATTGCAGACCTAATCCTGACACACAACTAGAAGTAGCCATAGGACGAGCCTACGATGACCTAGTCGTCTCGACACAGCCGGAGAACTAAATATTCTCACAGATAGAGATATAAGAAAGCTAATCTACCTCGGAGCAGTCCCCAAAGATGGATAGATAGCCCCCCACATGTAAAGGCTACGGTGATATAGAAAAACACAATACAAAGCTAGAAAAGACAGATTCACCAAAGGTGAGGCCCAAACTATCTTTATAGGAAAGGATAGGAAGGAGCAACTGTCTGCAGCCGTAAAAGATGCTAATATATACCAGCACTTCTGATATGGAAAAATCCTGAGGTCACACAACCTCTCCCCCACTGTATCAGCACTCAGATGTTACTGGGATCCAAAAACACTAATATAGATGAGGGACTGAATTAATAGCAAGCATGACAAACACAATACCTTGCAGAATCATGGAGCTAAGTATACAGACACTCCCAGCAGGGAATGATCCCATTCCACCAAGAACTCCACACAGACAAAATAGGAATCAAGCATTAGTATCAAGCAGAAAAATAACAACAAGAAAGTGGAAACAAACAGCAGATGTACAAAGTCCACTTATCTGAGAGTTCAGGTAGTGAGTAGAGCTGGTTACAGAATGTCCTTAACACACAGGAGACCATTGCGCAAAGGCAAGTTAGAAGAGAAAACTACTCAGTTAAATAGCACAATCTGACCCTGATTGCCAGTCCTCCACAGGTGTGTGGCTTTCATTCCACAAATCAACTGCACCGCCAGCACTGACCACAAGAGAGAGCCCCAAAATGGAAAACATATTCACAACAGAACTACTTGGCTTGCAGCCAGATAGTCCAGCCTATTCATGAGTTCTGTATAACTGTGAGTACTGCAGCAGAGAAAACATTGATTTTATCAGAATGACAGCAAACAGCCCAGTAAGTGACACATCAGTGCAATCAGGGTCTATGTCTCTACATTATGCGGCTCTCAGATGGGGGAGCAAAAACCTGGTGATAGATTCCCTTTAAGAATGGCATGTGGTGTATCTTTTGTTGTGGCATTAGGATAGGAATTTTCAGTGCTAGTGCCAGGAAAAACATGTCTGATTTTGTATGTGAGTGCATTGATCAGATTGCTGATAACATACTTAAGTGCATTTAAGTCATTGCATTAAAAGAATGAAACAAACGAGAGTTAATGGAGAAGAAATATTATGCTTGTAACCATTTTCAATATGACTGATGTATTATAGCAGTATTAACATTGTATAACTAGTTTTTCATGTCGGTGAATGAAGCTAACATGTCACAGTCAGGAATTAGCAGTACATAAAATATGAGCCATCCCCAACTCTACAGAATAATCTGCATTGGACCAACTGCATCGCCATCTTCTGGTAGAAAGTAAAAGCGTGCAACGTAAAAAAATCACGCTTCAAGTACTAAAAAGGGGGCAGGGGGGCGACCTACAAAATTTTAAACATGAGATATGACGCAAGTTGTGGGAAAATGGGTCACATCGTTTGTGTGAGAAGAAAAATTATGCTAATCTGAAGCAATGTATATGACACTGGTACAGTGAAAACTACTTAGAGGATAAAAGAGAAAATGTGAATTAAGACAAGAAAGAGATTCTACATATAAACAGCATAAAGCGAGATGCAGCTAATGAGCAATTATATTGAAGAAATTGTGTTACTGGCTGCAGGCTGACAGCTGCCCTTATTTTTATTTCTCCCTTAGGAAAAGTTCAGACAACTGTATTTCACGGTCCATAAACGGACTGCAATGCACGAACTGACCTAGGATCTCCCGACCCAAACTTGCAGCTTTATGGGCCTTTATGTGGCAATACGTTTGGGTCGGGGGTCCTAAGGTCAGTAAGTACATTCCTATCTGTAAATGGGCCGTGAAAGACAGTGGTCTAAACCCGACCATATATCTACTAACTACACAGCACAACTGATATCATTATGTATGATGAAGTGCATTGTGTATATACAGTTGAAACCAGAAGTTTACATACACTATCTAAAAAGACACATATGCTACATACTGTATGTTACTCCAAAAGAAAGATAAAAAAGCCAGATGAATGTTTGCAAATGCGCACAGGAACAAAGACCTTAATTTTTGGAGACATCCTGTGGTCTGACAAAACTAAAATTGGCCATAATGACCATTGTTACGTTTGGAGGAAAAAGGGAGAAGCTTTGAAGCCTAAGATCACCATTCCAACTGTGAAACACGGAGGTGGCAGCATCATGTTGTGGGGTTGTTTTGCTGCAGGAGATACTGGTGCACTTTACAAAATAGATGGCATCATGAGGAAAGAAGATTATGTGGCAATACTGAAGCAACATCTCAAGACATTAGCGAGGCGCAAATGGGACTTCAAAAAGGACAATGATCCGAAGCATACTGCCAAACTGGTTACAAAGTAGCTAGTCAATGTTTTGGAGTGGCCATCACAAAGCCCTGATCTCAATTCTATTGAAAATTTATGGGCAAAGCTGAAAAGGCAGGTGCAAGCAAGGCAACCTACAATCATGGCTCAGTTACACCAGTTCTGTCAGGAGGAATGGGTCCAAATTCCTACCAACTATTGTGAGAAGCTTGTGGAAGGAGATCCAAAACGTTTGACCCAAGTCATTCAGTTTAAGGGCAATGGTATCAAATATTAATGAAATGTATTTAAAAGTTTGACTTTGCAGAAGGTAATAAAAATGCCTAAAACATTCTCTCTCTGGCATTTGGCAAATATAAATAATTTTGGTTACTAATTGACCTAAAACGGGAAAAGTTTATTCTGATTTCATGTCAGTGAGAATAACATACAGATGTGTTTTTTAGATAGTGTATGTAAACTTCTGGTTTCAACTGTAAAAGCAATAACAACAAGCATAAAAGGTGGTCTAAGAGAAAAAAAAAAGTGGTTTTGTTTGTTTTTTAATCAGAAACAGTTCTGCTCCCGTCCACAGGTTATTACACAATTCACACAGCCCAGGTATAGGGGTGGCAGTCAAACACTGATAATGAGGACTGTATGTAAAAGTTATATAAATATGTAAAATAACAGTTAAGTGTACCGTCATTTTGGAGCTAAATCTTTTCGGTTTTTACTGTTTCTTATATATCTAGAGATTAGTATATGCCAGAAAGCAGTCTGGCACAAGAACAGCGATCTGCCCCTATAGGGTTGGCATTCATTATTATAGTCCCTAGGAAGGATTGGAGATCAGCCAGAGCTAAAACATGAACAGTAAAACCATGCAAAAAAAATCTCTCCAGCGCAGACTTTCAAAATATTCTAGTTAAATTGGATTTGCCAAATAAGAGAACATTTGAGAACATTTTGTTTACTTTTTTTGACATTAATGAAACGCTAGAGAATTGACTTGATAAAGCTTTGTGCCATCATGAACTAAAAGTTTACATTCGTGCCAAGGACAAAGTGAGATCCTTCTACCCCTGTAAGTTTGCTGCAGGAATGGCTTTCTTGATCATATAGGGTGGACTGCATGCATCCGTGGCTCTAAATATATGACTCCTCCCCATGACTCTTAATTGGCACTTTCAATGTAAGACCTGATGCATATGAACAATGCGAGATCCGAAACCTCAGGTATGCCTCATTATTGCAAAACCTCTCCTCCCCCATACTGGTGTGTACCGAGTTGAAGATCCAGTGCTGGTCCTGGTTGGCGATGGAAGAGCCGGAAGATGCGGCAGCAGCTCCTGCGGCCCGTAGTGCCCCGAAAAAAGAGGCGGAAGCCTCGGCTGAGTATCTCAACATGCCTGCTCTGGAGGAAATGGACCTAGAGTCGAAGGAGGAGGAAAAGGAAGAGCAAGCCCGCGAGAAGGTAATGGCGGTCATGCCCTGGTTCCGGCCTGGTGCAGCACCTGCAGCGGCGCCTGATCCTAGTACGTGAGGGGGATGGGTATGCCTCTGCAGCCAGCAAACTCAGTCTCCTGGGGTAGCCCGCTGGGAACCTCTGTGCAGCCGTCACCCAGTAGCGAGCGGCGACCCGAACTTTTGGCCGAAGTAGAGGTCCCTGCGAGCAAGTGGGAAGAAGTCCGGATCCTCCAAGCCCTGAAAGAAGCGGTTGTGAAGGAACGCATGCAGGCGGTCGCGCTTGGCCAGGAATGGATGGAGGGTCCAAAGTCTGATGAATTTGACGAACAGTGCTCCTCGGGCTGGGTAGTGACATTTAACCAGCTCAAGGGGAATGGGTTCATAGATAGAGGAATACACTGGCCATCAGGTGTATGTGAATCAGGCAATGGTGACCAGGCCTACCCTCCCTGCGTGGCTGCGGACTCTTTATGTCGGTGAGAGAGTGAGATTTATGAGTCTGCAATGCTGCAAGGGTTGGTATGCAATTGGGGTAACCTGACCGGCTATCCCCCAGAGAACATGAAATGTGTGAGGAGGAAGCCAAGTCAGAAAGCAGAGTGCCAACAGCGGGCAGCAGCTGAAGCAGAGAAAGTTGCAACCCAGGAGGCCGGAACCAATCACCCTGGATATGAGGAGCACCAGAGATCCCAGCATACTGTGTGGGAAACAGCGGGGTCCTCGTCAGTCCTTTCAGTGGCGACTGCTCCCTCCGTGGTGGTGCATAGTAACCGCATCAGCCAGATGCACCTGGAGAGGGCCTCTATGGATGTGGATCCATCTGTAGACCCGGAGGAGGAAGCCGATCGATTGCGAAATCCTGACAGGATGTGGCAGCACCCTGTCTCCCTGGACATACGAAATGTGGAGGAATAAATGGGCTACTGGGAAATAGCAGGCCAGGAGTGGCTGAAAGACTGGACTGTTGCTATGGCCAGGGGAGGCCAGTTCTTCAATACCTCCTGAAATTAAGTGGAAGGCCCAGATCCTTTGTTGGGTTCATACTCCTGTGAGCCAGAAGAGGCCTGTGTGTTGGAAAAGTTGAGGGACGATTCATACCCCTCGTGGCTGTGCAGGCCAGGACTGTTGATCCTGAAGGAAGATGTGATTTATAGAGGGATGGGACATGTGCCTCGTAGCCGGATAGGCCAAGAACTTTGTTTTTGTTCAAACTGTTTGCCCTTTTTGCCCCTACCATGGACTGTTTGCCCCTTTTTGCCCCTCCATGGCCTTTTTGCCCCCACATGGACTGCCCATTGCTGATTTTCCTCCATGGACCCTGCCCATCTTGTCCTGCCCCATATATCATACCGTATGACCCTTTTTCAAGCATTTTATGTGATAACAAAAATTGTATTGTTTTCATTGGAACCATGTTTTCTTTGTTGCAGGTCGTCACATAGCCGGGGATGGCTATGGATAAAGTGGGGGGGGGGAGTGTAGGTGTGTGGCAAGAGCCCCACAACCTTCCCGATGACATGGCCATATGTAGTGAGAGAAAGGTGGGTTGGGGTGGAGTTCTGCAGTTCACCACCAGAGGGCGCAGTATCCCCATAGTTCAGTTCAGGGAAAGAGATAGGCCTGACCCCCTGGGGTAGGAAAAAGGAGAAGTAGTTTAGGAGGAGAGTAGTGATGAAGACAAGATGGAGAGAAGCTGTAGAGACAGAGTGGGGGACAGAGAAAAACAGACATCGGCCCCGGAGGAATAGAAGGGCGCTCCTGCGGCAAGAGAGCTGGCGTGGAAAAACACGGACGCAAAGTGTCGGGCCAAGTCCTAGGGATCACCATTGTGAAGTTGGTACTGAGGGACTCCTGAAGTGGGGATCAGCATGGCCAGTACGCCTAAACCCGCAGTGAGAAGGGCTAGTA
This sequence comes from Anomaloglossus baeobatrachus, assembly GCF_048569485.1. NCBI lineage: Eukaryota > Metazoa > Chordata > Amphibia > Anura > Aromobatidae > Anomaloglossus > Anomaloglossus baeobatrachus. Next base: position 321,821,802 of record NC_134357.1, read on the forward strand.
CTCCAGGAAGCCGGTGGAACTCTGCGACAGCCGTTTTAGTGGGAATGGTATGGAAATGTATGTCCCGTCCTGTGAAGAAATAGTGCCTTTCCTCTAGAAAAGAAGGTGTAGCCAAAGCTTCACAAAAAGCACACTGAGACCTCATGTACCCTTCCTAATCGGTAGTATACTTCTAGCAGTGCACATTTTACCCGCATTCAGTATTTTTACATCACGCATACTCAGCACACTATTGCCTCCAGTTTCAAGCACACATTAACTGGTTATATCATCCTATCTCCAGCTTACCATAATTATCTCCCCCTCAACATCTAGTATATGAGCTTCCACTTCTGCTCTTCAGTGTGGGGCTACTCAGAAAAGTCACCATTTGGAGATCTGCTGTTCATAGCTGTTTGTTAGACCTGATACTAATGCGCTAAGCTGGCAGATAACTGTTACCTATTGTAGGGGTTACATACCATTTGCGAGGGGGTTGAGTAGGCACTTACGATCTGTGTGTGACTGTCGTAGTATCATACTGTGTGAGGAACTTTGGGTGCATCATACATTGAATGGGGGAGCTATTGATTAACGTACGTAGCTTTTGACTTCCGGCCAGTGAGAAGCTAACAAGCACAGGTTGGCGCTGCGGGACTGGCACAGCATTGGGAAAGTTTGAACACTCCGGAAGGTGAGTATAATACACAGGGCTTATATTTAAAGCAACAATACAGTACAGCAGTGAACCCCCCTGCTGTAGTACTGCTTTCATTATATTTTTGGCACTGCATGGATATTTCATTTGGTAGTGTATAACCATATTAAATTGAAAATATATATAAAATTGTCTTGAGAGTATGTCCACTTTTGTATGAACACTTAGTAGGATTAGGAATTAAATATCCAGATTTTGGGGTTTAGAATACTCTGTCTTTAGGAAAGGAATATAGTAAATGTAGTAGTGTATATATGACGAGAAATGAAGCTGTCACAGTGGTAAAAGAGGTGGAATTTATATTAATTCTTCCTTAATACCATATGGCTTTTTTTAGCGACAAATTCCAGGATTAAGCACCATTAGAGTCAGGTTTTCACTGTCTCAAAGTCAGCTGATTTACAGTTAAAGTGATGTGTATTTCAATGGTCAATGGATTAAAGGTTCTGTACAGAATATACTGGCTAGTAGTCACATATTGTAAGTGAACATGAGCCAGATGTTGCAGTATCAGCCATCCATGTGAATCCTGCAGAATTATGGGCTTAGCATTAATGCTTTTATTGCTAGAGAGCAATGCAGCTTGTTCAGAGCATGGGCCGACATCCGATGACCCATACTTTATTTCACTTCTAAAAATAGAAAACAAAATGGATAGTGGAAATTGGTTTCCTAAAAGGTGGGTTATGAAGAATGTATGGCAGTGGCTTGTATAATTAATTGACTGCAGAGTAGCAAGGTGTCAGATGAACCCTGTGATTTCTTTTGTGCCAACATCAATTCAACATTTACTGTATCCCGATTGCCCTATTCTACACTTAACCACTGCGTCATGTGTGTCAGCTGTCGGTATTACTTTACAGAAGCAGAACCTAGCACTCCAGGGTCCGTGCACACAGGCACATTACAGCTCTGGATCGTAGCCTGTGAGATCAGAAAAGCTTGTCATTGGCTCTAAAGATGAAACACAAAACTGCAATATAGCTAAAGGCATGAGCCCTAAGGCCACAAATAAGCAGACTTAATGGGTTGTTTTTAGGATGAGTTCTCCGCTTAGGATTCCCCTTTATGAGATACAGCAGAAAACTGCTAACAGAGTGGCTCTGGTGACCTATACACGCCATGTAATACATATGAATGGCCAGCAACAGCTTCTAAATTCAGAACTGCATCAATCAGCTGAATGCTGCTTTTATATTAAATTTATTAAGTGTGCTGGGTGCACAAGTATAAGCATGCAATATCTTTCCAAGTGCAATATCGTCAAAGTGCACAGCAGTTAAACATGGCAGATCAACAGGGCAGGAGACAGGTAAGCCATGTGAGATATTCAAACAAACATGTCATGTTCAATTGTACTGCATTATTTATTTTCCAAATCTCTTTGCTTCATCTATGTCCTGGTTGCTACTTTCTTTCACAACTACTACCCTTTTGCATATTCTAAACACTCACTCCACATCAGTCCCTCTCTCCTACTTTATCCCATGTACAGTGCACTCTATACACTTTTCTGAAAAACTCCAAACCATTCACTACCACCATACAACACATGAAACCATTGCCCAAATCACTGAACTACTTGCTCTTTATTCTCCTTCCCCTAGTTGCTGGTGACCTCTCCACTAACCCTGGGTCTCCTCCACTAGTAAATATACTGGAGATCAAAATTAGCGAACAACACACAATTTCCTAAATGTTAAGGTCATTGTGTAGTTCTATGTGATTATGTCCTAACATGAGTAAACTAGCAGTATTTTGAGCTTATTTCAGAAATTGAATTTATTGTAAAGCACATAATAAAAATGTAAATGAGATAAATGTTAAAGAACACTGATCAAAATTAGAGAACATTTTCAGATACCTGCAAGTTATTGGTGTTAATCTGGCTCCTGGTGCTAATTCCTTAATTATCTGACAAACCATATTTAACTGGCAGCCTAACTTTCCAGTTGGCACTGACTTTGCAAAAATGGTATGCTTTTCCAAAGTGACTGAAAGGTTGTCCAGATGAAGGCCAAAGAGGTGACCCTATCAGTCCTAGCAAGAGAAGTTGGTCATTCCAGTTCTGTAATTTCGAGAATATTGCATCTTTACAACATCGCAAACTCTTTCAAATCCCCCAAGAAGTCTGGTCGCCTTTGAAAGACAAATGCAAGAGAGGGCAGTGTAATGTGGAGAATCTCCATGGGTAATACTTTCAACACTGCAGCTGGAATTGCTCGCCAGTTGAGCACTGAACAGAGAAAGGATCTGTCTCATCATACAGTGTTACAACATTTAAGAGCATATGGACTGAAAGCCCACCCTGCAGTGACCAAACCTCTCATGAGCAGAAAGAATCAAAAGGCTATACTCACCTTTGGTGAGGAGCATGTTGTGTGGATAGAGGAGAAGTGGTCCACAGTTCATTTTAGTGATAAAAGCAAGTTTAATTTATTTGGGTCTGATGAGAAACATTATGTTCGTTGACAAACTGGGGAAAGACTAAACCCAAAGTGTGTTAAGAAATCAGTGAAAGTGTCATGGTTTGGGGAATGTTTTCTGCAGCAGGAACTGGACCTCTCATACAGCTACACAGCAGAGTGAATGTAAGTGTGTATCAGAACCTTCTTCAACAACACATGGTTCCTTACTTGCATTCAGCACTAAATCAGCCAGTAGTTTTCATGCAGGACAATGTCCCCTGTCCAAGAACAAAAAGGACCTAGCGTCACCTTCACAGGTGCTCAGGAAAAAAAATTTTTGGTAGAGGTAAAGTAGCCCTGGCACACCGTTTATTTCCCAATTGTAATAACGAAGAAGATGAAGGTCTCTTTTGAATTTTTATTGAAAAAGATGATACAGTTGCATAAAGTCCGCCTATGACAACGTTTCGGCCATCATTTCAGCCTGGTCGGACAGACTGACTGGTCAAGTAATGATTCCCAGAGGGGCGAAGAAAAATTACAGTACTGGTAAGGATGGTAAGTAATGTGAACACGTTATTCGTCTATTTTTGGATAGATTTGTAAAATCCTGGGATAATAGCGGGGTCCCGTCAATATTTCAGGTTATATTTATAGGCATACTCTGTGATACAGAGGTGATACTTGGCTCTATGAGAGCGTCAGACCATACTGATCTCCTTACCTGCCTCACCGCTGTATCTCTAAGCCCCACTGGTAACTAAACAAACCGGATCTCTGAGGCATAGGGCCCCTGCTCCCAGGCACTTGTGGACTCCAATCATTCATTCTTTCTGCCTTGTGCATATGAACTAAGTCTTAGACATAAAACCCCGGATCTCATGTAACATGTAACTTGTGGCACCACTACCCTTCGTCTCTACTATGTAGAAATGAACTAAGCAATCTGCCACACAGCAGCCCTGCCTAAAGATTGTGTATACATCCTGCCACTCATATTGGTCTGACGCTCTCATAGAGCCAAGTATCACCTCTGTATCACAGAGTATGCCTATAAGTATAACCTGAAATATTGACGGGACCCCGCTATTATCCCAGGATTTTGCAAATCTATCCACAAATAGACGAATAACGTGTTCACATTACTTACCATCCTTACCAGTACTGTAATTTTTCTTCGCCCCTCTGGGAATCATTACTTGACCAGTCAGTCTGTCCGACCAGATGAAGGCCGAAATGATGGCCGAAACGTTGTCATAGGCGGACTTTCTGCAACTGTATCATCTTTTTCAATAAAAATTCAAAAGAGACTTTCATCTTCTTCGTTATTACAATTGGGAAATAAACGGTGTGCCAGGGCTACTTTACCTCTAATGTCCCCTGTCCCACAGCAAAACAGGTAAAGCAGTTCCTTGAAACAGAAAAAATTGAAACAATGAAATGGCCAGCCCAGAGTTCTGATCTAAACCCAGTAGAAAACCTCTGGAAAATCCTTGGTAACAAATTTATGGCCAAAAAACGCACAATATTCAAAGAATTGTGGAAGAGACTGGAAGAAGAGTGGACCAAAATCACACCAGAGCAGTGTGTGAGATTAGTGATGTCTTGTGGCCACAGATGTGCTGAAGTAATTCAAAGCAAAGGCCTGCACACTTCCTACTGATTGATGACTGTTGTTACCTTCAGAAAATGTAGTAATAATTTTTCTGTGTGTTAGGGTATGGTTCCACTAACGTAAAGCTTCCGATGCGAGAGCATCAGAAGCAATATGCTAATGACCCTCTGCTGCGGGTGTCAGCCAAAAGTCATGCAACTGTGATGCAATCTTGCGATCGCATCACAGGTGCAAAGAAGAGGGAGCACTTTCTCCCCATCTCCTCCGCTGCCTGTCTCTGCGTATATCGCACTGCACTCGGATTACATGCGAATGCAGTGCGATGTTTCACAGACTCCCATAGACTTGTATGGGGGTGCGTGAGCCGAGACTCGCTGTTAAATGCAGCAAGCTGTGATCCATTCCGCATGCTGCTATGGCATGAGAAATCAATCACAGATGGACACTGCCCCGTAGTTTTGCACTAGACGGAGAGCAATCCGATGTCTTATCGGATTGCAGTCACCGTACAAAACGCAAGTGGAACCGAACCCTTACAGTCATTGTTGTTCTCTAATTAGGATCATCACGTTTTAGGGAAAATAAAGGGTTTATGGTGATATACTTTTGATATTTTATTAAACACTGTTATAGTGGCATGGTGTACCCCTTACAAAAAAAACCTTCAAATGTTGATCAATGTAGATTACATTATTTCAGAAAAAAGCAAGCGATCATACATTGTTCTCTAATTTTGATCTCCAGTGTATATCCAGCAGTCAGACACCACTGCTGCTCTCTTGTATGGTGGCCTACAGATTACATATAACCATGGACCTGGGAGCAGACAAGGTGGAGGTGTTGGTCTACTCCTTTCCTCACAATATGCTTTCCAGGTTATCCTGGTTATGTTTTCTTGTTTTTGGTAGTTGTGTATCACCCTACAATCAAAACCAACGAGTTTGGATTACTTTGCCACCTGGTTTCCATACTTCCTATCCCGTCATATTCACACTCTTATCATGGGGGACTAACATCCCCATTGAATCAACTCTCTGCAACTACTACTGATCTTCTTTCTCTAACCTACTCTGTAGACCTTTCACAACTTACTAACTCTCCTATGCATGAAGATGGCAATACAGTACATGACTTTATTAACTATCCTAACTCTCTTCTCTCACCACAACCTTCTTTCCTTTTCTGTCAAGAACTGTTGCCATGTTCAAGACACCCCCACTTTACACACATAAAGAAATCTATGTGCCATTATTACCCAGCAGCTTATGAACAATTTACAGACATCCTCAGTCCAATCTCCTTGCGCTCCTTTCCAGACTTAAGGGTGCTTTACACGCTGCGACATCGCCAGCAATCTAGTTAGCGATGTGACACGCCAGATCGCAGATGCGATCTGCTGAGATCGCACATGTGACCGGCGCTATAAAAACGACCTATGTGCGATCTCGGAAGATCGCATCTGCGATCTGGCGTGCCACATCGCTAACGAGATCTCTAGCGATGTCATAGCGTCTAAAGCACCCTTTAGCATTGTCACATTACAAAAAGATATTGGAAAATGCTCTGGAAGAATGAGTGACCCCTACATGCAGAAAGACCCAACACACATGATGGCAACCCTGGCAAAAGTTGCAAACACGTTTTCTCCAATGATGCTCTAGTTGTCAAGCATCAGTGAAGAAAAACACTTGAAGCAAAATACTTCATCCACTGTAAGCTTGAAACTCAAAACGTATAACTCTGCATCCACATTACATAACTATCCAAAAACCCTAAACAATTATTCGAAACTTTGAACTCCTTTATAAGCCCTAAAGTACATGCCCCAGTCACTAACCTCAGCACTTAAGAAAAAGCAACCAGATCCATCAAGATATTTTCACCCAATCCCCCTCAGAGCTTGGATCACCTTCCCTACCGTACCTCAGGTTCATTTTCCACATTTGAACCTGCCATAGAAGTAACCATGCTCCTTGCCTCTTCTCGCTCTACAGTACAACCTGCACCAGTGACCCCTATTCCCTCACATTTTCAGTCTCTCCCCCCGTTTTCACTACTCACCTAACTAAAATAGTTAACCTCTCTCCTTCATTTGGTATCTTTCCCTCATCATTTAAAAATGCTGTCATAATTCTTGATTATGATTGCTGCACAAATCCTGACGAGCACCTTCTACTTATTGTGTCCCCCCTGCACATACTTCCTTACTTATACATTGTAAGCTGTGAGCAGGACCCTCACTCCTCCTGTAACTGCTGAACTATTTGTTACTTTGTAAAAGTCTTTATTGTCTGTACATGTTCCCACTCAATCATAAAGTGCTGAGGAATATGGTGGCGCTATATAAATTATTATTTCAACAAATATTGTCATTTAAGCAAAAAGTGCAGATGATGTGTATGTTACTGCCTTGGATGCCTATTAGTAGGGGGAAAGCTGTTGCAGGTGCCTGTGGCAGTTTTTTTGGCAGATTCATTTTTCTTCTCTTTATAATGCTACATTCACACATTCATATGAACTTTACTATCAATGAGAAACGGTCCATTTTTTTCTCAGGCTTCACCCTTGTTGCATTTGCTTTTTATTTCACTGAAGAGATGCTTATTCTCACATGAAAACGTTTCTTAGGAGGACTCCATGTTGCTTGGAAGAAAACTGCAAGAATTTTGATTTCACGAATCCCCATTGACTTTTACGGACAAGTTGGATCCAAAAAACACGGATCAAAATACTACTTGCTCTGAGTCTCATGGATCTTATACGCACATCTATGAAAATAGTGTAACTCCATGAATCTCTAAAGGTCTGTGTGCTCTCCGAGAAATAAATTGGACTGCACGCAGACAGGCATTCCATGAGGAAGTGTGAAAGTAGCATTAGAGAGTCTATAGATATTAAAGTGAAATTCAGATACAGTTTGTAATGTGGACCTCCCTTCATAGGGGTTGTAACTGTAAGACATCCAAAAAGATGCATAAATTAAAGGGAACCTGTCACCACTTTGTTGGCCTATAAGCTGCGGCCACCACCACCTGGCTCTTATATACAGCATTCTAACATGTTGTATATAAGAGCCCAGGCTGGGGGTATAACATAAAAAACACTTTATAATACTTACCTAACGGTCGCACTGTGGGCCTTATGGACGTCTCCGTTGTCTGGTGCGGGCGCCGCCTCTTTTGGCCATCCTTGTGCTCCTTCTGAAGCCTGGGTGCATGACGCGTCTGTGACGGGGTGTACATCAGAGCAAAGAGAGACAACAGGCCGAGGATGATCCAACAGGTTTACTAACAGGAATACAGGAACAGCACACGACAAGTCTAAATAAAACAGATTCGGGGGCACCTCCCGATAATCCAAAGTGCCAGATCACAACGTAATAGTCCTTTTCAGAGTCCCAGAAATCCCACACAATCCACTGGACGGCGAGGTCTGTCCGCAGATTCAGATCTCGCTCCCTTCCTCTTCAAAAACTCAACTCCCAACTGCATTTAGAAACAGGAGTGAATTGTTTGAGCTCGTGGGCCCGCCCCTCAAGGGTAGGGGTCTATGCAATGGTTGGGCCCACTAGAAGATTCTAGAAGGTTGGCTCCGAGATGTCTACAGGTTTGTGTAGTTGGCGTTATCCACTGCTTACGAAACAATGAGAAGTTCCCCTGGCTGTGTGGACAGGAGATAATTGCATTATGGGCCCAGAGACACAGGAGATGGGGGGAAGGTATGGTTACTTACATCCCAAGACATTTCAAAGTGTTCAGTAAGTACAACCAAAGGAAAGTGACATCACATCCTGACATAGTATTACAGCAAATACAGTGAGAAGGTAAAATACATCATGACAGCGTCTACGTCATACACACTCGCCGGTCCTGCGCAGGCGCACTACTATACTTTGATCTCCCCTGCTCAGGGCAGATCAAAGTGCGCCTGCTCAGGACCTGAATGCCGGCAAGTGTGTATGACGTCGGACCCGTCAGGCACCGCGGCTAGAGAAGGAGAACAAAGATGGCCAAAAGAGGTGGCGACGGCACCGGACAACGGAGACGCACATAAGGCCCACCGCTCGACCGTTAGGTAAGTATTATAAAGTGTTTTTTATGTTATACCCCCGACCTGGGCTCTTATATACAGCATGTTAGAATGCTGTATATAAGAGCTCGGTGGTGGTGGCCACAGCTTATAGGCCAAAAAGTGGTGACAGGTCCCCTTTAACTGTATATAGTAGGTTATATAATTTTCTTATGTAGTTCAATTAAGCAACACGACCCCATCCTCCAGCAACTGCTCCTTCTCAGGATCAGACAAGTTTGCTTCTAGTCCTGTGCTCGACACATCCAATGTCTCCTTTGTTGCCACATGATCAGTGTGAAGAGGACTGTCTAACTGCTAATTTCAAGAGCTGAACCAGCCCCCTTCTATGTTACAGTGACCAAAAAGGAGGCAGTCTTAAATATTGAAAAAAAGCAAATCAGCCCTACACACTCCTCTGGTCCCACCCTGCGCAGGAAATGCTGTTCTGTGTTAAAGGGAGCCTGTCACCAGTTTTTTCCCTATTAAACCAAAAATGTCACCTTCTGCAGCTCATGCGCTGCATTCTAGGAAGGTGCACCTTGTTGCTGCCCCCCCTTGCAGACCCCTAGAAGAATTTTATAAAATCTTACCGTTTCCTATGCAAATGAGTTTGGTTGGCCAGATGGGCGGGCTTTAATTCGGCTCCTGTCCCCCCTCCTGCTGCTGTTCGCCGTCCCCCCAGTCATGATTTACATGGGTGATGCCGCCCTGCGCTGCTAGAGTCTCGCGCAGGCACATTTCGTTGTGCCCCTATCGCGGGGCTGAGGATAAAGTTTCCCTCGCGCGAGCGCCGGTGATGTAGTTGCGTAGGCGCGAGATTATGGGCAGGTACGAAGATGACGCTGGTGAAGTCATACACAGCGGCGCCCATAATCTCACGCCTGCGCAACTACATCCCCGGCGTTCGCGCGAGGGAAACTTCATGCTCTGCCCCGCGATAGGGGCACAGCGAAATGTGCCTGCCCGAGACTCCAGCAGTACCCATACTGGCATCATCTATGTAAATCATGACTGGGGGACAGCGAACAGTGGCAGGGGGAGAAACAGGAGCCGAATTAGAGCCCGCCCATCTGGCCAACCAAACTCATTTGCATAGGAAACGGTAAGATTTTATAAGGTTCTTTTAGGGGTCTGCAAGGGGGGCCATCAACAAGGTACACCTTCCTAGAATGCAGCCCAGGAGCTGCAGAAGGTGATATTTTTGGTTTAATAGGGAAAAAACTGGTGACAGGTTCCCTTTAAGCAGCGCCTGTGGTGCATTCTATAAAAGGTGCATGTTGTCCCGGCTCCCCCTGTAGACCCCACAAATACCTTTATAAAATCTCCTGCCATGTATGCTAATTGTTGGTTGTCTGCACGAGCCAGCAAATTCTCTGAGCAGGCGCAAGATGCAATGTGGATGACGTCATCTGAGTTATTCACATGGCTGGGCAAAATCTCGCGCTTTCGCAGACACTTTCAGCTCGTGCACCGATGTTTCGGCATCGCATTGCACTCAGACCCATGTTACTATATGAGGCCGTTCCCATCTGTGATTATTTTCTCAGCCCTAATCGAACCGAGAAAACAGTTGCAGCATGCTGCGGGTGGAATCCTATCTGTATTTACTGGAACCCATACAATTCAACACACAGAAAAAGTGGCATGACTCAAACTCATTAAAAACCATTTTATTAACACAATTAAAATAGTTTACAACAAGGATCCTCAGTTTTTAGAAAGTTAGTACCGTACACCAGGTTAGATCTATAAAGATAAATTCTATAAGGCACTAATATATATGGTCAAAGTGACCTCCTACATCAGGCATATGCTCTTGGAGACTGATACTGCAATTACATAGCATGAAACATTGTGTAGTCCATTGCAGAAACTATGCAGTTTACAAGCCATATAGCTATACAATTACAGTATGAACAGTTATATTGTTAAGGTTGAACCCAGTGAGACCGACTGTGCAAGTGTCAAGGTGCTAACTGTAAGATTAATTACATCAACGTACACCAGCATGAACTAGCAACCTTCCAGCACCCACAGAGATAATAATAAATCAAGCAAGGTACAATACGGGTCAACCATACTAACCAGTGTAAGTGACGGTACCGCAGCAACTTGTCCCCGGAACGCACAGTGCGGTTCACCGCGGCGGCGACCAATCTGATAACTCCACGTGGCAGATCCGGATTGTGAAGCACAGACATGTGACGCCACTCTAATGGTTACGAACAACCAAATTGATCTAATCAAATGAATAAGGTTGTACGCCCACCGCCGCAAAGCACGATGCAGTATACTACGGCGGCGGCCAATCGGATACCTACACGTGGCAGTTCAGGATTACGGAACACAATCATGTGACACAACTCTGATAGTTACACCCCCCCAAGTTAATCTATTCATAAGAGTAAGGGTGTACGCCCACCGCCGGAACGCACAGTGCGGTTCACCATGGTGGCGGCCAATCTAATAATTACACGTGGCAGTTTTAGGATGGTCATATGACAACTCTGACGGGCACAACCAGAGTTAATCTGGCTATACTCGTATGAGGCAACGCATATATGTAGAGTGTAATCTGAGAGTGAATTATATTATAGAGATTCCCACATTTGGCACCTGTGTGATGCACCATGGTTTAAATAGTAAAGATACGTAGGCAATATTTACCATGAATACATAAAGGTGCAGCGTCACCAGTACTGGGCGGGTCCCAGAATATATTCATCCTACCTCCTCAGAGATTCAACAGCGCATTTTTTTAGTTTAATTCTATTGGTATTCTGCTTTGAAATATACATTATATAACATCACCATAATATCCACAGAAACTGCCATTCCACCAACCATTAAGCCTAAAAAGTAAATACACAGTTTACTAATACGATCCATGATCACAGCGGCCATCCTTAGCATTACACCCAGGCCACACCAAAACACATCAAGGAATCCTATGCAATTAACTCTACTCTATAACCTTCATCCAATATTCACATTCTATATTGGGTCACAACACCTACTAAACCTAAACATACAACAATATAAGTCAAACCTACCTATAATTAAATATACCCGTGTGTATAGGCCCAGAGTGAATCTAGCCCACCCTAACTATCAGACTAATGGATGATTGACCCCCAGCCACCATTAGAACTCAACAGCCCATCTATATGATGGATTGCAATGGGTCCTAATATCATATAGGGTGTGGGGCAATTTGGCACAGTAATCATAGGGAGCCCGAATAAGCGTCGTTTCCTTGTTCCGATCAGGCGGCTTAAGACCTACCGAACTATTAAGTTCGGAAAAGGACTCATAGCCTAATGCCGTACTGGAGGAAGGGACATTGTTTTCCGAATGATTCTGCGCACCGCCACCAAACCCTCAAGACACCAATCCCATGAGTCAGAACTTACACCATGTGTGAACACAACCATTGTGAACCGCACTGTGCGTTCCGGCGGTGGGCGTACACCCTTACTCTTATGAATAGATTAACTTGGGGGGGTGTAACTATCAGAGTTGTCACATGATTGTGTTCCGTAATCCTGAACTGCCACGTGTAGGTATCCGATTGGCCGCCGCCGTAGTATACTGCATCGTGCTTTTCGGCGGTGGGCGTACAACCTTATTCATTTGATTAGATCAATTTGGTTGTTCGTAACCATTAGAGTGGCGTCACATGTCTGTGCTTCGCAATCCGGATCTGCCACGTGGAGTTATCAGATTGGTCGCCGCCGCGGTGAACCGCACTGTGCGTTCCGGGGACAAGTTGCTGCGGTACCGTCACTTACACTGGTTAGTATGGTTGACCCGTATTGTACCTTGCTTGATTTATTATTATCTCTGTGGGTGCTGGAAGGTTGCTAGTTCATGCTGGTGTACGTTGATGTAATTAATCTTACAGTTAGCACCTTGACACTTGCAGTCGGTCTCACTGGGTTCAACCTTAACAATATAACTGTTCATACTGTAATTGTATAGCTATATGGCTTGTAAACTGCATAGTTTCTGCAATGGACTACACAATGTTTCATGCTATGTAATTGCAGTATCAGTCTCCAAGAGCATATGCCTGATGTAGGAGGTCACTTTGACCATATATATTAGTGCCTTATAGAATTTATCTTTATAGATCTAACCTGGTGTACGGTACTAACTTTCTAAAAACTGAGGATCCTTGTTGTAAACTATTTTAATTGTGTTAATAAAATGGTTTTTAATGAGTTTGAGTCATGCCACTTTTTCTGTGTGTTGAATAAATAGTATTGTGGTAACCAGCAATTATTGTTTAGGTCGGTGTAGTGATCTATTCCTAATGTTTAAATATCTGTTTCATTACAGAGTCAGGTCACGATTGACTAAAATGGATTTCAAAGCCAGAGAACTGTCCTGGCGCAATAGAGCTACTAATATTTTCCAGCAGGGCTCCTCAGTTGATTTTAATAATCCTCGTTCAACAAACAAAGAGAAGTTCATTAAGTATAAAAATTTAACACATAAAAAGATGAAGGTGTGGTGGACTAAGATTTCTATGGAAAATTACTTGTTGGCCAAAATAGTGCCCAGAGGTTTGAGAATTCAGACGTATCCTACCTTCCCGTTGGAGGATGAGAACTTGACCAAAAGGTGGATGGATGCATCCCTTACATGTTCAAATGAATTCATGCGCATTATTGTGGATAAAAACACCACCTTACTGTCCGCTCTTGATTCCGAACTGGAGGAATTACAGAAAACTATGACCAAAGATATTGAGGAACCAACAGTAAATAATTTTTTCATGGAATTGGATAAGGACATTGAAAAATGGGAAATGGAGATTAGCCAACTAAAAGGGAAAAAATTCCATCGTGATGTGGCGGATTTCGAGTCACAAAAGATATTTAGATGGCAAATCCCTAAGGTGAAAGCTCAGGCACTGTTGAGGAATTCCTCCATGTCCTCTATGGCCTCGACCAGTGAGGGTGAAGCTTCCTCAAGTGAAGTAGAAACGTGGGACAAGAGACATATGAGAACAAGGAATGGAGATAAGTTTAAGAACCAATCCAAAATCTACCATCATGAGGGTTTTATCCGTGATGATCAACTTAAGGTAATTAATTTATCATCTTATACATTGACAGAATGTCAAATCAGAGTACTGGAGCGGGGCTTATCCTTTTCCCCCTCCAGTAACCTGAATAAATTCACGACTGTCAAAGACTTGCACCTCTTTGCCAGGAAAATCTTGTTAAAACGTTTTTTTCATCAACCCAATGTAGGAGAGATATACGGCTCCAAAAAAGAACAAGAAGCAATATCAATCTTGAATTCCCTGGCTATGGAAGGTGATAAGGGTGATGCAGAGGATGAAGTAAGTGAGTTACCTGCTGATAATCTTTCTGTGACTAATCCTGAAGTAACGAGTACTCCTGACAATCCAACCTTTCCAGGGCATCTATATCCAAAGTCAAAAAAGTTTCCACCCTTTAGTTCCTGCCCAGCAGTGGATATATTCGTTAAATTAGTCAGTAGTGAAATTGAGGGCTTGGACTTTAATGCACATCAGCATTCCAACCTTAATTCTCTTGAGAGGAAAGCATTAAAAGAGTTGCGACAACTGCCTGACATTACCATCAAACCCGCCGATAAAGGCGGGAACCTTGTTATTTGGCCTAATACTCAGTATGAGACACAGGTATATAAGATCCTTAGAAATACTGACAACTATAGGAAACTAACATATAATCCTATATCTAAATATCAGGTTGAGTTGTACGGGATTTTGGATAGGGCTTTTCAAGAAGGGATTATACCCAAGAAAATTATGGACTCTTTAATGATTGCCAATCCTCGAATGCCAACTTTCTATATAATCCCAAAACTACATAAAAATCAACTAAATCCTCCGGGACGCCCCATTGTCTCAGGCAATGGGGGGCTCTGTGAGAAGGTATGTGATCTAATTGAATATTATCTTCAGCCTCTTGTATTCACACTTCCCTCGCATATTAAAGATACTACTGAGGCCTTGAGGCGATTAGACAATCTCAATATAGGAATGGATGCCATCATGGTAACTACTGATGTGGAGGCCTTGTACTCCTCCATCAGACACCATGATGGAATTTCAGCTGTTGAATTCTTTTTACAGTCTAGTAATTTAGATCAAAGACTGGTAGATCTGATATTGGAGTTGCTCAATTTCATTCTGCAGCATAATTGCTTTATGTTTAAGGAGGAAATTTTCCTTCAATTACAGGGCACGGCGATGGGGGCGTCTTGTGCCCCCTCGTACGCCAATTTGTTTTTGGGGGCGTGGGAAAGACAGATCTTCCAGACTGAGCCGGATGAGTCTGTGTACCTGGTCCAAAATTGGATCAGGTACATAGATGACATTTGGTTCATCTGGGAGGGTACAACTGAACAACTTGAGCTCTTTATGAATCGGCTTAATGCCAATGACAAAAATATCTTCCTGACGTACAAATATGGACGCACAGTTGAATTTTTGGATTTAAAAATCCATGCTTCTCAAACGGGTGACATTAGTACTGATGTTTTTAGGAAAAAAACATCTACAAACACTCTGCTACATGCGCAATCCTGTCACCATCCAGCTACCATCAGAAGTATTCCCACCTCCCAATTCATAAGAGCTAAACGGATCTGTTCTTCAATGGACAGCTTCCAAATTCAAGCTAAAGATCTGACAAATCGCTTTCTAAGCAGAGGCTATAGCAAGCGATGCATTCGGAAAGGATATAGAAGGGCGTTACATACTCCACGGGAACAACTACTATATTCCCATCCTGATATACAACAAGAAGAACAACCTGTCAGACTCATTACTACATATAGCAACCGCTGGAATGATTTATTAGCAATCCTCAACAAACATTGGAATGTTTTGTTGGTCGATCCGATCCTAAAACAATGTTTGCCGAGTCGTCCTTTAGTGACAGCCAGAAGGTCAAAAAATCTTAAGGACCTATTAGTACAGAGCTGTTACCAAATGCCCAGTAATAGATCACAAATTCCACTGTCTCCGGGTTTTTATCCATGTGGTTTGTGCAGGGGTTGTTTGAACATGGTCAAATCTAAAACCTTCACGGGAACCAAGAATGCCAAGGAGTATATCATTAGGCCACATCTGACTTGCTCCTCCAAGAATGTTGTTTATCAAGCTACTTGCGGATGTGGAAAGTTTTATATAGGCCTAACAAGTAGAGAGCTAAAAATTCGTGTACGCGAACATGTGCGTGATATAGAAAAATCTAAAACCGCACTTGAAAATGAACATCTAAAAACACTCCCTAGGCACTATAAAAAATTCCACAACTCAAATCCAGTCTCCCTGAAGATCAAAGCTATTGATCAGATTAAAAATGATCCCAGAGGAGGGGACCTGAGCACTACTTTGGGGAGACTGGAAAGTAAGTGGATTTCCATGCTGGGCACAGTTGCACCAAATGGTCTTAACGAACATTTTGGATTTAGTTCCTTTTTGTAGTCTTGAACGGGGATTTCTTAGTTTTAAATGTATTTTCTATGTATATTGTTTTAATATTAATTTAATTGACAGCAATTTTAGTTTTTGGATATGGGTGCCCTGGACAAGGGGTGGAGACTCCAATTTAAAAGTGTCACTGTTGGTGGTATTATCATGGTTGATTCTAACTGTTATACTCTTGTATTCAAGGCCCTGGAATCTTTGCTGATTGACATATTATACACTCTGACAGATCTTAAAAGATGTCCTTAAAGTCTACCATCGATGCAAATGGAACCATGGAATTGGAATTGATGTCAGCCTTCGCATTGGAACTAACTCATCATTGTTCTTTTATGTTTCATTATATTTTGTTAGTATATTGGTTGTGTTCACACATGGTGTAAGTTCTGACTCATGGGATTGGTGTCTTGAGGGTTTGGTGGCGGTGCGCAGAATCATTCGGAAAACCGAATGTCCCTTCCTCCAGTACGGCATTAGGCTATGAGTCCTTTTCCGAACTTAATAGTTCGGTAGGTCTTAAGCCGCCTGATCGGAACAAGGAAACGACGCTTATTCGGGCTCCCTATGATTACTGTGCCAAATTGCCCCACACCCAATATATTATTAGGACCCATTGCAATCCATCATATAGATGGGCTGTTGAGTTCTAATGGTGGCTGGGGGTCAATCATCCATTAGTCTGATAGTTAGGGTGGGCTAGATTCACTCTGGGCCTATACACACGGGTATATTTAATTATAGGTAGGTTTGACTTATATTGTTGTATGTTTAGGTTTAGTAGGTGTTGTGACCCAATATAGAATGTGAATATTGGATGAAGGTTATAGAGTAGAGTTAATTGCATAGGATTCCTTGATGTGTTTTGGTGTGGCCTGGGTGTAATGCTAAGGATGGCCGCTGTGATCATGGATCGTATTAGTAAACTGTGTATTTACTTTTTAGGCTTAATGGTTGGTGGAATGGCAGTTTCTGTGGATATTATGGTGATGTTATATAATATATATTTCAAAGCAGAATACCAATAGAATTAAACTAAAAAAATGCGCTGTTGAATCTCTGAGGAGGTAGGATGAATATATTCTGGGACCCGCCCAGTACTGGTGACGCTGCACCTTTATGTATTCATGGTAAATATTGCCTACGTATCTTTACTATTTAAACCATGGTGCATCACACAGGTGCCAAATGTGGGAATCTCTATAATATAATTCACTCTCAGATTACACTCTACATATATGCGTTGCCTCATACGAGTATAGCCAGATTAACTCTGGTTGTGCCCGTCAGAGTTGTCATATGACCATCCTAAAACTGCCACGTGTAATTATTAGATTGGCCGCCACCATGGTGAACCGCACTGTGCGTTCCGGCGGTGGGCGTACACCCTTACTCTTATGAATAGATTAACTTGGGGGGGTGTAACTATCAGAGTTGTGTCACATGATTGTGTTCCGTAATCCTGAACTGCCACGTGTAGGTATCCGATTGGCCGCCGCCGTAGTATACTGCATCGTGCTTTGCGGCGGTGGGCGTACAACCTTATTTATTTGATTAGATCAATTTGGTTGTTCGTAACCATTAGAGTGGCGTCACATGTCTGTGCTTCGCAATCCGGATCTGCCACGTGGAGTTATCAGATTGGTCGCCGCCGCGGTGAACCGCACTGTGCGTTCCGGGGACAAGTTGCTGCGGTACCGTCACTTACACTGGTTAGTATGGTTGACCCGTATTGTACCTTGCTTGATTTATTATTATCTCTGTGGGTGCTGGAAGGTTGCTAGTTCATGCTGGTGTACGTTGATGTAATTAATCTTACAGTTAGCACCTTGACACTTGCACAGTCGGTCTCACTGGGTTCAACCTTAACAATATAACTGTTCATACTGTAATTGTATAGCTATATGGCTTGTAAACTGCATAGTTTCTGCAATGGACTACACAATGTTTCATGCTATGTAATTGCAGTATCAGTCTCCAAGAGCATATGCCTGATGTAGGAGGTCACTTTGACCATATATATTAGTGCCTTATAGAATTTATCTTTATAGATCTAACCTGGTGTACGGTACTAACTTTCTAAAAACTGAGGATCCTTGTTGTAAACTATTTTAATTGTGTTAATAAAATGGTTTTTAATGAGTTTGAGTCATGCCACTTTTTCTGTGTGTTGAATAAATAGCATTGTGGTAACCAGCAATTATTGTTTAGGTCGGTGTAGTGATCTATTCCTAATGGAACCCATACAAGTCTATGGGTGCAAGTGAAACATCGCATTGCACTGGGATGACACCGGAGTTCAGTGCGATAATCGTATCAGCTGGCAATGGAAGAGATAGGGAGATTAATTTCTCCCTCTCCTCCCCAGCTGTGATCCGATCATGGATATACGTATATATGTGCATTGATAGAACTAGTAAATGCAATGCTCCCCTATGAACGGACAGTATATCAAAAAAGAGGGGTTGCCCTGAGAAATATAAGGTTTGGAAGATGTGGAATTCCTCTCCTTTGATGTTAACTGTTTAAAAGTGATAATTTTCTGGGTTACTTGTTCACTCATATACTATAGTAAGTATATTACGTTCTGGTAATAATGTTGAATGCTTCTTGGTTGGTACCTATGGCAGAAACGGTCACTGTGATACTTTTATGTTTTTCCTTTTGTTCTCTGTGTCTTGTTAAGGTGTATATGCACCCCAGGTACCTGGAATATGTGTTCTTTGTACTGAATTCTCTTACAGCTTTGCAAACATGCATTATATTTGTCCTTATTCTGTACCTGGTTTATTTGTTACTTAATAAACAAATTTTAAAAAAAAATCTAAAGCTGGAGTCGGCTATGCTCAGCCATCAAATTAGCTGGAGTCGGCTATGCTCAGTTGTCAAATTCGGCAAAAGTGCTAATAGTTCTTACGCGAAGAAATGTTACTCCAATCGCTGACTAGTGAGGCCCATGTCCCTGATAAGATGAACAGAATTCATAAAATGCACCTCTTAATACAGTGCCATACTTGGATATGAAATGGCAGTTTTAATGAATCGGGGGCTTGTTTCTGCTACAGTTCACATCAAAGGCAGGGCTAAACAGACCTCATCACTGAGAAGACTAGCAGAACTGCAGCAAAGAAAGTGATTTTAGCAAAACTACAGTAGAAAGCCCAGTGACACTCTTTTGAATAAGTGACTTGGTTCCTTATTTATGCTGCCCTCAGGCTGAGCACATAAATCCTGGTAACAGATTGCTCTTAAAATTAGAAACCATCATAGAAAACATAATTAAGTTCAATGAGAATCTGAGAAAGTAAAGTATATTCTGAAATGCACCTTGCATTGAAAAATAAGTGATAAGACAGAAAGTGAACAATGCAGGGATAAGTTCTCCAGGCAAACTTAGATTTATTTAAATACGTGGTAGCTGCCATATTGTTTGCTCTTGTCAAATAAAATAAAGAAGCATCCATATAATTGCGACAATAATAGGTTATTTTTACAATAGACTTGTATACCACATAGCACACTAGGAAGGGGGCTGGAGCTATACAGTGACTAAACCTCAGAACAGGTGAGTAAAGCAATTCTGGTAAAATCAGTTACATAGCAGTTGTTCATTATACATCATTATGTGACCTGAGAAGTATCACATATGTTCAGGATACAGAGTCGACAACTACAGGGGGTACATAATAAAAGACCGGGTGGGTTCTCAGTGAATGGTAGCTTTCTTGTGCTTTTACAAAGAATACACAAACGATACACAAAACGCATCTGTTATATCATTCACTGGTGCTAAACTGAATTACACTAGTCTGATCCTGACCCCAGGTGCTATGCATCCAGGAGTAATTGAAGATATTACAACGCTTTATCACTAGACATAGAACACTCTGGTGACTATGATTATCCTGATTAGGTAAAGAGCACATTATATTAATTTATTCATGTAATAAAAAAAATGCAATGGCTAATGCTACCAAATACGACTGAAGCAAGGTTGCAATAATCAATGTAAAAAGGGTACAAAGCTGGGGAAGAATGGTGTGTGTGTGTGTGTGTGTGTGTGTGTGATCAGTCTTGTTGAAGAAAAGAATCAAACAAATATGAGAAATGTTATAGTCTGGTACAAATGATGAGTTGCCTAGTGAAGTAGACAGGAGGTGGCTGTCCTACCATTAAATATTGTATTCACTATGTAGATAACAAGTTAATAATGTTTGCCATTTTCATGCTGTTAAAAAGGATCAGTGAAAAGTTCTGACATTTACTTACCTAGTATGATGCCACCTGGTGTATAGTAATTTATACATCTACTTAAAAAGAACCTGGATTTTATAGCTCAAACTAATGGCATGTATGTAGAGGTGGTTTACTGCTGATTAAATATTTACATTTCTTGTAGAAATCCGCTTTGCTGTCTTAGAGAAATCCATAGTTAAAATTGTATATTAATGAGTAGAGATGAGCGATCCAGAGGTTCGGCGTTCGTACCAACACAAACTTTACAAACAAAGCAGAGATCGGGTTCAGAGTTCAGGTGCTTTGCGTATGCAAACCACTCGTGTAAGCATCGCCGTGCGAACCACTTGCAGTGTCTGAATGGCTCATACTGGGGGAACCAACAGCGTAATCGGATGTAGTGGGTGTAAAAACAAAAACAAAACCCCGCCTACGGAAATGTTCTGTATATAGTATCTTCCACTGGGGTTCAGGTTAAGTTCGGGTCCCTAACTGAACTTTATCTAAAGTCTGGCTGAGCCAAACTTCCACGCCCACCGCCTTCCTCCTGATGTTTCAGTGACCTGTGTGTCAGAGACAGGAGGCGGGGACTAGGGAGAGAGGCAGGAGAGCTGTAAGTGTAGGAGGAAAGAGGCAGGAGAGCTGTAAGTGTAGGAGGAAAGAGGCAGGATAGCTGTAAGTGTAGGAAGGAAGAGGCAGGAGAGCTGTAAGTGTAGGAGGAAAGAGGCAGGAGAGCTGTAAGTGTAGGAGGAAAGAGGCAGGATAGCTGTAAGTGTAGGAGGAAAGAGGCAGGAGAGCTGTAAGTGTAGGAGGAAAGAGGCAGGAGAGCTGTAAGTGTAGGAAGAAAGAGGCAGGATAGCTGTAAGTGTAGGAGGAAAGAGGCAGGATAGCTGTAAGTGTAGGAAGGAAGAGGCAGGAGAGCTGTAAGTGTAGGAGGAAAGAGGCAGGAGAGCTGTAAGTGTAGGAGGAAAGAGGCAGGAGAGCTGTAAGTGTAGGAGGAAAGAGGCAGGATAGCTGTAAGTGTAGGAGGAAAGAGGCAGGAGAGCTGTAAGTGTAGGAAGGAAGAGGCAGGAGAGCTGTAAGTGTAGGAGGAAAGAGGCAGGAGAGCTGTAAGTGTAGGAGGAAAGAGGCAGGATAGCTGTAAGTGTAGGAAGGAAGAGGCAGGAGAGCTGTAAGTGTAGGAGGAAAGAGGCAGGAGAGCTGTAAGTGTAGGAGGAAAGAGGCAGGAGAGCTGTAAGTGTAGGAGGAAAGAGGCAGGAGAGCTGTAAGTGTAGGAGGAAAGAGGCAGGATAGCTGTAAGTGTAGGAAGGAAGAGGCAGGAGAGCTGTAAGTGTAGGAGGAAAGAGGCAGGAGAGCTGTAAGTGTAGGAGGAAAGAGGCAGGATAGCTGTAAGTGTAGGAGGAAAGAGGCAGGAGAGCTGTAAGTGTAGGAAGGAAGAGGCAGGAGAGCTGTAAGTGTAGGAGGAAAGAGGCAGGAGAGCTGTAAGTGTACGAAGGAAGAGGCAGGAGAGCTGTAAGTGTAGGAGGAAAGAGGCAGGAGAGCTGTAAGTGTAGGATGAAAGAGGCAGGAGAGCTGTAAGTGTAGGAGGAAAGAGGCAGGAGAGCTGTAAGTGTAGGAAGGAAGAGGCAGGAGAGCTGTAAGTGTAGGAGGAAAGAGGCAGGAGAGCTGTAAGTGTAGGAGGAAAGAGGCAGGATAGCTGTAAGTGTAGGAGGAAAGAGGCAGGAGAGCTGTAAGTGTAGGAGGAAAGAGGCAGGAGAGCTGTAAGTGTAGGAGGAAAGAGGCAGGATAGCTGTAAGTGTAGGAGGAAAGAGGCAGGATAGCTGTAAGTGTAGGAGGAAAGAGGCAGGAGAGCTGTAAGTGTAGGAAGAAAGAGGCAGGATAGCTGTAAGTGTAGGAGGAAAGAGGCAGGATAGCTGTAAGTGTAGGAAGGAAGAGGCAGGAGAGCTGTAAGTGTAGGAGGAAAGAGGCAGGAGAGCTGTAAGTGTAGGAGGAAAGAGGCAGGAGAGCTGTAAGTGTAGGAGGAAAGAGGCAGGATAGCTGTAAGTGTAGGAGGAAAGAGGCAGGAGAGCTGTAAGTGTAGGAAGGAAGAGGCAGGAGAGCTGTAAGTGTAGGAGGAAAGAGGCAGGAGAGCTGTAAGTGGAGGAGGAAAGAGGCAGGATAGCTGTAAGTGTAGGAAGGAAGAGGCAGGAGAGCTGTAAGTGTAGGAGGAAAGAGGCAGGAGAGCTGTAAGTGTAGGAGGAAAGAGGCAGGAGAGCTGTAAGTGTAGGAGGAAAGAGGCAGGATAGCTGTAAGTGTAGGAGGAAAGAGGCAGGATAGCTGTAAGTGTAGGAAGGAAGAGGCAGGAGAGCTGTAAGTGTAGGAGGAAAGAGGCAGGAGAGCTGTAAGTGTAGGAGGAAAGAGGCAGGATAGCTGTAAGTGTAGGAGGAAAGAGGCAGGATAGCTGTAAGTGTAGGAGGAAAGAGGCAGGAGAGCTGTAAGTGTAGGAGGAAAGAGGCAGGATAGCTGTAAGTGTAGGAGGAAAGAGGCAGGATAGCTGTAAGTGTAGGAAGGAAGAGGCAGGAGAGCTGTAAGTGTAGGAGGAAAGAGGCAGGAGAGCTGTAAGTGTACGAAGGAAGAGGCAGGAGAGCTGTAAGTGTAGGAGGAAAGAGGCAGGAGAGCTGTAAGTGTAGGATGAAAGAGGCAGGAGAGCTGTAAGTGTAGGAGGAAAGAGGCAGGAGAGCTGTAAGTGTAGGAAGGAAGAGGCAGGAGAGCTGTAAGTGTAGGAGGAAAGAGGCAGGAGAGCTGTAAGTGTAGGAGGAAAGAGGCAGGATAGCTGTAAGTGTAGGAGGAAAGAGGCAGGAGAGCTGTAAGTGTAGGAGGAAAGAGGCAGGAGAGCTGTAAGTGTAGGAGGAAAGAGGCAGGATAGCTGTAAGTGTAGGAGGAAAGAGGCAGGATAGCTGTAAGTGTAGGAAGGAAGAGGCAGGAGAGCTGTAAGTGTAGGAGGAAAGAGGCAGGAGAGCTGTAAGTGTAGGAGGAAAGAGGCAGGATAGCTGTAAGTGTAGGAGGAAAGAGGCAGGAGAGCTGTAAGTGTAGGAGGAAAGAGGCAGGAGAGCTGTAAGTGTAGGAGGAAAGAGGCAGGATAGCTGTAAGTGTAGGAGGAAAGAGGCAGGATAGCTGTAAGTGTAGGAAGGAAGAGGCAGGAGAGCTGTAAGTGTAGGAGGAAAGAGGCAGGAGAGCTGTAAGTGTACGAAGGAAGAGGCAGGAGAGCTGTAAGTGTAGGAGGAAAGAGGCAGGAGAGCTGTAAGTGTAGGAGGAAAGAGGCAGGAGAGCTGTAAGTGTAGGAGGAAAGAGGCAGGATAGCTGTAAGTGTAGGAGGAAAGAGGCAGGATAGCTGTAAGTGTAGGAAGGAAGAGGCAGGAGAGCTGTAAGTGTAGGAGGAAAGAGGCAGGAGAGCTGTAAGTGTACGAAGGAAGAGGCAGGAGAGCTGTAAGTGTAGGAGGAAAGAGGCAGGAGAGCTGTAAGTGTAGGATGAAAGAGGCAGGAGAGCTGTAAGTGTAGGAGGAAAGAGGCAGGAGAGCTGTAAGTGTAGGAAGGAAGAGGCAGGAGAGCTGTAAGTGTAGGAGGAAAGAGGCAGGAGAGCTGTAAGTGTAGGAGGAAAGAGGCAGGATAGCTGTAAGTGTAGGAGGAAAGAGGCAGGAGAGCTGTAAGTGTAGGAGGAAAGAGGCAGGAGAGCTGTAAGTGTAGGAGGAAAGAGGCAGGATAGCTGTAAGTGTAGGAGGAAAGAGGCAGGATAGCTGTAAGTGTAGGAAGGAAGAGGCAGGAGAGCTGTAAGTGTAGGAGGAAAGAGGCAGGAGAGCTGTAAGTGTAGGAGGAAAGAGGCAGGATAGCTGTAAGTGTAGGAGGAAAGAGGCAGGAGAGCTGTAAGTGTTGGAGGAAAGAGGCAGGAGAGCTGTAAGTGTAGGAGGAAAGAGGCAGGATAGCTGTAAGTGTAGGAGGAAAGAGGCAGGAGAGCTGTAAGTGTAGGAGGAAAGAGGCAGGAGAGCTGTAAGTGTAGGAGGAAAGAGGCAGGATAGCTGTAAGTGTAGGAGGAAAGAGGCAGGATAGCTGTAAGTGTAGGAAGGAAGAGGCAGGAGAGCTGTAAGTGTAGGAGGAAAGAGGCAGGAGAGCTGTAAGTGTACGAAGGAAGAGGCAGGAGAGCTGTAAGTGTAGGAGGAAAGAGGCAGGAGAGCTGTAAGTGTAGGATGAAAGAGGCAGGAGAGCTGTAAGTGTAGGAGGAAAGAGGCAGGAGAGCTGTAAGTGTAGGAAGGAAGAGGCAGGAGAGCTGTAAGTGTAGGAGGAAAGAGGCAGGAGAGCTGTAAGTGTAGGAGGAAAGAGGCAGGATAGCTGTAAGTGTAGGAGGAAAGAGGCAGGAGAGCTGTAAGTGTAGGAGGAAAGAGGCAGGAGAGCTGTAAGTGTAGGAGGAAAGAGGCAGGATAGCTGTAAGTGTAGGAGGAAAGAGGCAGGAGAGCTGTAAGTGTAGGAAGGAAGAGGCAGGAGAGCTGTAAGTGTAGGAGGAAAGAGGCAGGAGAGCTGTAAGTGTAGGAGGAAAGAGGCAGGATAGCTGTAAGTGTAGGAGGAAAGAGGCAGGATAGCTGTAAGTGTAGGAAGGAAGAGGCAGGAGAGCTGTAAGTGTAGGAGGAAAGAGGCAGGATAGCTGTAAGTGTAGTAGGAGAGAGGCAGGATAGCTGTAAGTGTAGGAGGAAAGAGGCAGGAGAGCTGTAAGTGTAGGAGGAAAGAGGCAGGAGAGCTGTAAGTGTAGGAGGAAAGAGGCAGGAGAGCTGTAAGTGTAGTAGGAGAGAGGCAGGATAGCTGTAAGTGTAGGAGGAAAGAGGCAGGAGAGCTGTAAGTGTAGGAGGAAAGAGGCAGGAGAGCTGTAAGTGTAGGAGAAAAGAGGCAGGAGAGCTGTAAGTGTAGGAGGAAAGAGGCAGGAGAGCTGTAAGTGCAGTAGGAGAGAGGCAGGAGAGCTGTAAGTGCAGTAGGAGAGAGGCAGGAAAGCTGTAAGTGTAGGAGGAGAGAGACAGGGGAGCTGTAAGTAAAGTAGAAGAGAGACAGAAGTACAGTAGAAGAGAGACACTAGAGCTGTAAATGTAAAAGGAAAGAGGCAGGAGAGCCTTAAGTGCAGTAAGAAGCAGGAGAGCTCTAAGTGCAGTTGGAGAGAGGCAGCAGAGCTGTAAGTACAGTAGAAAAGAGACAGTAGAGCTGTAAATATAGGAGGAAAGAGCCAAGAGAGTTGCAAGTGCAGTGCAAGAGAGGCAGAAGAGCTGTAAGTGCAGTTATTAAAGCATACATGCCATTAATTTGGGGTATAAAATCCTGATGACAGGTTCTCCTTTATGGAAGTATGTAATCAGAAAATGACCTATTGTGTAATTCATATTTTTGTGTTAGGCGGTGTGTCCACGCTGCGTTTTTTCTTGCAGATTTTAATCAAACTGCAATGAAAAACGCATCCCAGCAAAGTATGCACATATTGCAGATTTTTTCCTTTCAGCGTTTCTTCCTGCGTCTGATCTAGTCCACTGCAGTGCGTTAGATCTGTCAGTGCTGAACTCGCAGCACTGACAATTTGCCTCTCACACCATGCAACTGGCATGCTCTGTGGGGTGATCCGTAGCTCAGTAACCAAGAGTCGTCATGGTAACAACCCAGGGTTGCCATGGCAGCTATCGGGTCCCTGTGATCTTATGACAAGGAACTGATTGCCAGAGAGAGATAAGCGGTTCCTCTCCCTGCCACCCAAATGCTGCAATCACGATTGATTGCAGCATTTAGGGAGTTAAACTGCCAGGAGCAGCGCGGGTAGCAGTCTTGGCAGTGAGAGCAGAGTCACAGCTGTAACATCAGACGGAGACCCGGTGGCGATCGCGAGGGTACAGAGCAGGAACCCCCTCGAATGCCGTGACCTAAAAACTCAGGAAAAAAAAAATGCATAAAAAATACCAAAACAAGATAAAGTGTGTTTTTTTTGTTCTGCGTTTTTCCAGCCAAAGCATGCAGTGTTGTGTGCAGAAATTCTGCTACGTGGGCACATACCCTTACATCTATTTTTATGGGGAATTAATCACCAGGTTAATCTGAGAGCAGCATAATATTGAGTCAGAGACCCTGATTTCAGTGTTGTCATAGTTACTGGGCGGTTTGCTTTAGTTTTAATAAAACACTGTATATAGCAGATTATCACTAGGGGACTGGTAAACCTGCTGACAAGGGGTCCTCCATTTTCTTTTTAATCGTAAAGTGCTGCGGAATATTTTAGTGCTATATAAATAAAATTATTATTATGAATTCTCTAACTCTGCCCCACCACTGATGGGCAGGTTTCTATCTACACTGTCTAGAGGAATAAACTGTCAATCAGTAGTGTGGGCGGAGTTATATAGAGCTCAACATGCAAAGAACTGGTAATTCTGCAGCAGGTAAAACCGTGATTTCATCAAAACTGCAGTAAGCAGCTGTCAGGGTCTGTGCCCCTACATCATGCTGTTCTCAAATGGGAAAACAAAAACCTGGTGACAGATACACTTTGAAAAAAAATGACAAACGAAATTAGTAATCTTACAATTATAGGTGGCACGGTGGCTCAGTGGTTAGCACTGCAGTCTTGCAGCGCTGGGGTCCTGGGTTCAAATCCCATCAAGGACACCATCTGCAAAGGAGTTTGTATGTTCTCCCCGTGTTTGTGTGGGTTTCCTCTGGGGTACTCCGGTTTCCTCCCACACTCCAAAGACATACAGATAGGGACTCTAGATTGTGAGCCCCAATGGGGACAGTGTTGCCAATGTATGTAAAGCGCTGTGCAATTAATAGCGCTATATAAAATTATTATTATTACAATTCTCATACTGGGCACTGGATCTTTCCTTTCTAGAAGATTTTCAGCAAAACCTCCTTAATATCAGAGGCAGGATTGCAATGACAGATACTTAAAAGTACAGCTCTTCTTTTGATTGTACTGCCTGGCATAATGTCATCAAAAGAAGCTAATCAAAAGAAGAGCTGTGTATGACGCCATGAGGTAGGAGGCGGATTTCAAGGCTCCAATCCAGTGACCAGATATCACTGCCATGGTCCCTGGACTGGGTCCTGCTAATTGATTCATACAATATCTACAGATAGCACCGCTACACACCGCTGATTACAATGGGCGATGTCACAGATGACCCTTCTCACCCTCCCTTCGTAATGAACACATTCATTAGGTGCTTCAATACAAAAGACAGGGTAAGAGTGTTCAGGTCATTACGATGATGTCAATATCAAATATATATATATATAGTGTTTTTATTAATATTGCAGTAGTTTAAAAAAAAAAATAAAAAAAAATTGGTTGGCGTCACCCATAACATTTATAAAATTTCCATTACATGATACATGGGAAAGCTATTTTTTTTGCAAGGTGAGCTTTTCTTATGGATACTTTTGTGGAATACATACGACGTTTTGAACGAATATGGCAGCGGCGGGAGCCTTTAACAGACCCCTAGCTGTCATTACAACCCATCAATGCTCCACGATCGCCTCCTGGGGAGCTGATTGGAACCCAAACAAGTACCTGGGTCGGTTCGAGCAGCACTGAAGTGCCGCGGTCAGTGAATAAAAGCAGCAAATAAAGGTAGATTATCACTGCTGGTAATGATGGCTATGTAATACACGGCTTGAATATAATTTTTTCTGCTCATTTTTTGATCTTGGCAAGGATGAGGTGACATCAGCTATTGTGAATGGTGGTTCCTGTGTTGTATGCTGTAGATTGTAGTGCTATATGTCATTGCAATCAAGTCTGTGATAATGATAATGCTGATATATGGAACAAAAAGTATGATTCTAGTATTCGGTCTAGTGGACAGAATAGTGACATTATAAATTGAAAAAGACCCAAAACACTTTATTTAATATAAAAAACTGATTTAAAACTAGGTCATTTTCTGATTCCCTTTAATGAGCTGAGTGCTGATGGTCATATATACTCAATCACTGTCTGCATAATGATCTTCTGTCCACTGCATAGTAGCCAAAGGAAATAATGATCTGCTCTGCTTGTCAGGAAGAAAGCAGAACCTCTGTAGTAACATGCCAGGAGATGTAAGGGACCTATATTGTCAGCTGCCAGAGGAGGAAGGAGACTGATTCTGCATGGAGTTATCCCCAAAAAGGAAAGATGAGCAGCAACACCAAAGGATGACAGATAGAAGCAAAACATGATGAAAATTGTATTTTTATGGAACAATATATTCTATAAACTTTAAAACTACTATTAACAGAAATCAATGACTTTTGGTGTAATAATGATTTATAGTATAAATCCCTTTAAGGAGATCATAGAACTGCAAAAATATGGTTCACATGGCAGGGACTTTTTTGTCATCAAATCTATTAAGAAAACGGCTTCATTACAATAAATCTGTTTGATCTAGAACTAACACAGAGTACACATAGTGGAAAATGTAAGCGCTCGGCAGACATAAAGCATACAAATCAAAGGGAACAGCAGGCAGTTCTAACAAATGCAAAAGAGCGCCGCAGCCGGCTCATGTGCTGACATTTACACTTAATGTAATACTGATCACTGAAGAGGGTTAGGAGAGTAAATGTTTGCTGCATTGTTCTGTGACCCGTGTTTCAGGAGATAATATTCTTCAGTGATGCTCCGCTATGTGCATGCAGTCTGGATCAGTGTCATTTATTTAGGTGCATATTTTGTTTTTTAGTTAATACTCGGAGACGGAAATCAAAAATAGACCTTTTACTGTTTGATAAAAGTAATAAAATGGTTAGACATTAAATTAATTACAAGGATAATTAGCACATACCCAACATGCACCAATCACAATATCGAAAGTAAAAACAAACCAAAAAAACGCACATACACACAATATGCGAAAAGATAGTAAGACATGCAAATCCCTAATACCATCAAAGATACTGCTGAGTGCTGATACATAAAGCTATATACATGGCAAAGCTACATACAGCTCTGTAGATGGGAGGCAAAGTATTTATATCCACAACTTCATACTTATGAGCAGTGCACCACACACACAACTTCACACATCAGAGCTATTTCCTCCCTAACACCTCCACTCAGAACAATGTGACCTCCCACACGGGAGAGGATAAATGACCAGATATTTTACAGATGGAGAAAACAGAGCCGTCATCCACTGCCTAATAGCAATCAGCCTGGGATAATGCCTTTGCATCCTACAAACGTGTAGAAGGAGTCCAGCACCCTACCCTTTGTAACTGATGGATTCTCTGATGGAGTGTTACAGTACATAGACTAAAAGATCATACTTATGTCCTAGTGAATGGAGATTTACGTTCTGCCCTACTGACCTGGGCATGTAGTGCCCACAAAAATGGGAATGTCAATGTTCTAATTATTCATACTGTCCTTGCTGGTGCCCTCCTCCCTTGTGGGTTCTTTCTCAGGGCACGCAGACGAGGAATTGGAGAACCTTCCCGAGTGTTTGTATGCGGCGCACAACTCTTGAACGTGCTCTGGGGTAGGTGTCCACTTCTGGAAGCCGGCTTCGTTTTGTAGAAACAGTATGGCAGTATTGTGTACAGCCTTGTAATACAGATCTTCTCTGTGATGAGAATAAACAGAGGAAAGAAATGTAAGTAGAAAATAACAACACAGGAGAGAACAATATTCAGTGGGATATTGTGTCATAGCAGAAAAACAAGAAACTACATTAAACTGTTTGGGACTGGCCAATGGCAAATGTTCACCTGTATTATACAAAAAATGCATGATAGAAATCGGAGCCTGACATTTATATTTTTGCCGCTGGTGCGTATACATGAGAATTAGTGGGGATGCTGCATACTCTGCTGGTCACATACTTCATGCACTTGCATTTTGAAAAGGAATGTTAGTGGATATGATTAGGATCCTGAACATGTGAACATGCAGCATGAAGCTTACTATGTCATAAAATAATATGATATAAATATAAAATGGACATGTTACAAGGAAGCGGTATAACCAAATTCCGAATAAAAAGGGAAATGGACTTGGGTTGTAAAAGGCAGTTATCTCAGAAAAGTAACGGCATTCCCCGACAGCCACATGGATTTCATTTTCCGTGTGTAAAGGCTTGTTCCATTATTTTATACTGATGACCTATCCTGTGGATAGGTCATCAATATCATATCTTTGGGGTCCAACATCTGACACCCCCACTATCAGTCGTTCTCAGTGCTGTGCGGATGTATGCAGTTGGCAACCTGAACAGAACAGCTCCATCAACTGTGTAGTACTGCTGGCTAGTACTATAGATCTGTCCCTAATCGAGTGAATAGGAGTGGATCTGCAATACCCGGCAGAGGCTGCTACACAGTTGTTGGAGCTGTTGTGTGGCTTTTCAACTGTGGCAGTGATGGTATGTAAACAGCTCTGTACACTATGTAAAAGCCATTACCAGGTACTGCAACGCAGCGCCTACCGTGTTTCCCCGAAAGTAAGACCCTGTCTTACATTAATTTTACCCCAAAAAGTCCCACCCTGTCTTACTTTCAGGGGAGGTCTTACATTAGCCGAAAAAAAATGACAATTTCTTTTTAACCAATAAATTAACATTTATTAACATGCTGAAGAGTCCGTCATCACCAAACAGTAGAATAAAACAAATGTAGCGTATCAAGAATATCTTGTTACTACCGTCTTACCGTATGACGGTATTTCCATGTATAACATGTAAAACAACGAACTAACAACAACAAACAGTCTGAATGAGTTATACTGGAAGATAAAACAAGATTTATTCCATCACAACGAGGTCATCATCTTCAGGAACATCATCATAAACATCAACACTCTGAGGTTCCTCTGGATTTTCTTGGGGCTCCATTTCCGCCTGGATCATTGGCCCATACCTGTCATGTGTTGCAACGGCACTGTCCTGAAATGAGCAGGTCTTGTCCAGGTAGCCAGCTCGCAGTGCATTAGCAACGCAAGTGTCAGTTATCTTTCCCCATGAATTCTTCACCCAGTTAACAATCTCAGGCAGTTTTGGCTTAACAAAGTTCCCACGGACGTTCCTCTCCATACGGTTTTCAATGTAATCATTGATTTCTGCACGGAGATTGTCCTTGAAGGGCTTGTTAATGGCGATATCCAGAGTCTGGAGATAAGCCGTCATCCCTGCCGGAATCATGATCTGGTCGATTCTCCGCTCATGAAGGAAGTTTTTCATGGTTTTGGCGCGGTGTGTGCTGGCTGCATCCCAGATCAGCATCGCTCTTTTGTTCCCGCGCATAACAAGCGGCAGCATTAAATCAAGCCACTTCCTTATAACCGCTTGTGTGGCCCAAGCTTTTTCAGTTTCCAGCACATAAATGCCAGACACCCTCTCAATCTTGTCCTTCTTGCCCTTCGCAATGAGTAAAGGTGGGACTTTACTGCCATCCAAACGAATCGCCAAAATGCAGGTGACACGTGCACTTTCATAAGCGGTGGAGGGAACGTACACAGAGGAGGCACCTCGTTGGTCAATGGTGGTTTGAGCTGCTTGGCCCATGAACACGGCAGTTTCATCCATGGCAATCATGTTGGAGAGACCGTACTTTGAGAAGTCAGTGTCATCCACAAACTTCTTGTATGCAAATGCACGCTTAACAATCTCCGCATCTTCCAGCCTAAAGAGGGTTGTGGATCTTCTCAACGACAGGTCATTGCGCTCAAGAAAGTTATCCACCCAGTGCTGTGATGCCTTGAATTCCTCTGGGGAAATTTCAAACTGGGGTGCCATAGCAAGGGCATATTCCTGAATCTGAGCCCTGGTCACCACCAATGTCTTCGCTCTCCTGTCAGCAACCCACTCACAGACCAGGCTTTCCAGCTCGGTATACATTGGTTGCCGACCACATCCAACCTTGCGCTTTTTAGCCATGCCGCTCTCCACTTGCTCACTGAGGTGACCGTAATCTGCTCGCCATTTACGCACCAATCGTTCACTCAACATTTTTTCCTTGCAGAATTCTGCCATATTTTTGCCCCAAGACTCTTCCACTATTCCTTTTTTATACTCCACGGAGTAGCTCTTTCTTTTACCGCTCCCGGAAGCGCTCATGTCTAGGGGTAAAAATATACGGTACCGCATCAGCATTGTTTATCATTCAGTATCTCTTTTACAATACAGTACTTAACGTTACACCGTTCAACTGGAAAGCAGACAACAAATCAAAGTACGGTAACAATAACACACTACGGTACTGTACGGTAATTGCCGTATACCCTCTGCCTGCATACCATAACAGTGCCGTATCCCACTGCACATAGCCCCATACCCCATAACAGTGCCGAATCCCACTGCACACAGCCCCATACCCCATAACAGTGCCGTATCCCACTGCACACAGCCCCACACCCCATAACAGTGCAGTGGGATACTGCACACAGCCCCACCCCCATAACAGTGGTACACTGGCCCCCCAACCCTGCCTTACATTCGGGGGAGGCCTTACATTGAAGGACCCCCCCGTAACCCCCACCCTGTCTTACTTTCGGGGGGGTCCTACTTTCGGGGAAACACGGTACTTACTTCAACTGGGACACATCTGCAGTACCTGGGAGCGGCCACTGCAGTGTACAGATTTGTGCTGTTCCGGCTCCATACATGGTTTACATTTACATTTGGCCTCTTCCGGCATCGAGAACAGGCGATTGGTGGGAGTCGTAAGTGGTGGAATCCTACCAATCTTATACTGAAGACCTATCCTTAGGATAGATCAATATGAATATAGTTGGGCCACCCTTCAATGTTTTATTCAACAGGCTTACAGCAGTGAAGTGGCCACCCGCAAGATGTTAATGCAGTGCCATGTCACCAATACATACCTCTTACACAAATGCTGAGAGCCGCTTCGATATTCATGCTGATAGGCCGGGAGAACCAACTGGTGGCGTTTGAATCGACTTTCTTCCATACGCGTGAGGGCAGGTGTTGGTGGGTCCCTCCACTCTGGGATAAACACAATGAAGGACAGGGGCTGATCTGAACTCTCCAGAAGGTTCTGAAAAGACAGAGGATGATCAAGCAAAGAACCACCATGTCTCTAAATAATACGCAGAGATGCTACTTTTCTTGTACCTCAAAATGAGTGACCATGGCATCCATCAGTTCCTCACTGAAAGGAGGATTGGCCTCGAAAGAACCACTTAGAGGAAAAAAACTGAGACATGGCCTAGGGAAAAAGAAAAAAAAAGAAATCCCAAAGATAGGATATTATTTACTTACAACATTCAATAAGATAGATACTTGTACAGGTAACAAGTCTATGGAGCCTCTGTCCTTCCACAATATAAAAATTGTCTTGTCTCATAGCTTAATGCTTTATGACCCATATTAGAATCATCTCTGAGGATGCTGTACCGTATTTATATCCAGTAGACACAAGGTGGGATTTGTCTCAGCAAATACGTTCGTCACACTAAGTATAATGCATAATTGATAAAGTAGCTAAAAAAGATGCATCCTGCAGTGGAGATGTAGATCTGAAGACTCACCCCCTGGAGCCAAAATATCCATCTGTGTCGGGGAATGCAGAGCAGTATTGCTTGAAATAACAGTTCAAGGGAGAAGCAAAGCACTCAGAAGTAACACCAAAAATCTTGTGCAAAGTTTGAAACACGTGGACTGGGAGCGCCCCCTGCAGTCCTGAGCCTTCATACTGTGCTGTTCCAAACATCACCTGTATGATAAAAGACAGAAGCCTTACACCATCGTCCTTTCATTACACTTAACTCCCCCTCCTCTACTATAATACAACTACAATGCCTGCCCCTCATCTCCTTGCCCCACAGACGCCCCTCACTGTGCGTGTGGATGCTTTCTTCTCAATGTAATGACTTCCTCTATCAGGGAGCATGAAAATGTGGAACCAATGACAACAGCAACCACTCATGTCAGTTTTCTGAGACACAGTCATAGTCAAATGTGTTGGCACCAAAAAATGATATATTTCTCCCAGAAAATTATTGCAATTACACATGTTGATTTCCTGTCTGTATTGGACCAACACAAAAAAAAAAACAGAGAAAAAGGCAAATTGGACATAATTTTACATAAAACCCCCAAAATGTGAGAAACAAAATTGTTGGCACCTTTTGTGGTTAAAAACTTTGTTTCAAGCATGTCTTGCTTTTGCAAACTTACCTGTGGCAAGAAACAGGTAATATGAAATATTAACACCTTCACGACCCTTGACGGATCTATCCGTTATGGAGCGTGTGACGTTAAGCCCCGCCCCCTGCTGCGGGCAGGTTGCGGCGATCGGCGCACATATCAGCTGTTTTCAACAGCTCACATGTGTGCCTGCATGTTACAAGTGGAATCGCTTCCACTCGCAACATTTAACCCCTTACATCTCGCTGCCAAAGTCTGGCAGCGAGATGT
This sequence comes from Anomaloglossus baeobatrachus, assembly GCF_048569485.1. Taxonomy (NCBI): domain Eukaryota; kingdom Metazoa; phylum Chordata; class Amphibia; order Anura; family Aromobatidae; genus Anomaloglossus; species Anomaloglossus baeobatrachus. Next base: position 321,856,741 of record NC_134357.1, read on the forward strand.
ATATGCGCGCGCCATGATTTTCACTTACCGCCGCCCCCACCGGAAGTCACTGATCGCTATAGCCCCCTAGGGGGACTAGTAAAATAAAAAATAAAAAAATAAAAAAAGTTTTAAAAAATAAAAGAAAAAAAAAACAAAACCTAAAAGTTCAAATCACCCCCCTTTCACCCCATTGAAATTTAAAGGGTTAAACCCCCCCAAAAAAACCACACATATTTGCTATCGCCGCGTTCAGACATGTCCGATCTATCAAAATATAAAATCAATTAATCTGATTGGTAAACTGCGTAGTGGCAAAAAAATTCCAAACGCCACAATTAGCTTAGAAAAAAGACGTCTCAGAGGAGATCTCATTTATATGTATAAATACATGTGTGGTCAATATAAAGGACTGGCACATGACTTATTTCTTCCAAAGACAGTACTAAGGACCAGGGGGCACTCACTGCGAGTGGAAGAAAAGCAATTCCAACAGCTAAATAGGAAAGGGTTCTTTACAGTTAGAGCAGTCAGACTGTGGAATGCCCTACCACAAGAGGTAGTAATGGCAGATACTATAACAGCTTTTAAAAAAGGGCTGGATGATTTCCTCAGTACACACAACATTGTTGGTTATAAATGACTTAGTGACTAAATGTAGAACTGGTGGAGGAAGGTTGAACTAGATGGACCTAGATGGCCCTTTTTTTCAACCTAAGTAACTATGTAACTATGTAACAATTACGTTTTTTGGTTACCGCAAGTTTTACGCAAAATGCAATAACAGGCGATCAAAACGTAGCATCTGCGCAAAAATGGTACCATTAAAAATGTCAGCTCGAGACGCAAAAAATAAGTCATCACTGAGCCTCAGATCCTGAAAAATGAGAACGCTACGGGTTTCGGAAAATGGCACAAAACGTACGTCACTTTTTTTGGACAAGCTTGTGAATTTTTTTTTTAACCCCTTAAGATACAAATAAACCTATACATGTTTGGTGTCTACAAACTCGCACCAACCTGAGGCATCACAATGTCACATCAGTTTTACCATATAGTGAACATGGTGAATAAAACATCCCAAAAACTATTGTGCGATCACACTTTTTTTGCAGTTTTTCCACACTTGGAATTTTTTTGCTGTTTTCCAGTACACTATATGGTAAAATGTATGGTTTCATTTAAAAGTACAACTCGTCCCGCAAAAAACAAGCCCTCATATGGCAAGATTGACGGAAAAATAAAAAAGTTACGCCTCTTGGAAAAAAGGGAGCAAAAAAAAAAAAACGGAAAGTGCCGGGGGGCTGAAGGGGTTAATATGTTGGACAATATGAAAATTACACCTGAAGCCAGATAAAAGAGAGAGAAGTTGACTCAATCTTTGCACGGTCTGTCTGTGTGTGTGTGCCAAACTAAGCATGGAGAACAGAAAGCGGAGAAGAGAACTGTGGACTTGAGAACCAAAATGATTGAAAAATATTAAGAATCTGAAGGTTACAAGTCCCATCTCTAAAGATATTGATGTCCCTTTGTCCACAGTGCACAACATGTTGCTAATCTCCATGGATATGGACAGCTTAGAAAAAATCTGAAAGGTTGCAAAGCAGGATAGTCCAGGTGGTGGATAAGCAGCTCCAATCAAGTTCCCAAAAAATTCAAGCTGTCTGCAGGCTCAGGGTGCATCTGTGTCAGCGCACACTGTGTCTACATTTGGATGAAATAAAACACTATGTCAGGAGACCTAGTAGAACTCCACTGCTGACACAGAGACATAAAAAAGCCAGACTACAGTTTGCCCAAATGTACTGTACATGAGAAAGCCAAAATCCTTCTGGGAAAGTGTCTGGTGGAGAAATGAGCCCAAGATAGAGCTTTTTAGTAAAGCACATAATTTTACTGTTTACTGAAAATGGTACGAGCCCTACAAAGAAAAGAACAATGTACCTACTGTAAAATATGTTGGAGGTTCAAAGATGTTTAGGGGTTGTTTTGCTGCCTTGGGTGGGTGCCTTGACTGTGTGCAAGGCATCATCAAATCTGAAGATTACCTAAGGATTTTGGGTCGCAATGTAGTGCCCATTGTCAGAAAGCGGGGTTTGTGTCTTAGATCATGGGTCTTACAGCATAACAATGACCCCAAACATACTTCAAGATGAATCCAGAAATGGATGGAAACAAAGCAGTGTAGAGTTCTGAAGTGGCAGCAATGAGTCTGGATCTAAATCCCATTGAGCCCCTGTGGAGAGATCTTAAAATTGCTGTTGGGTGAAGGCGCCCTTCAAATATGAGAGAAATGGAGCAGTTTGTAAAAGAAGAGTTCAAAATTCCAATTGAGAGGTGTAAGAAGCTTGCTGATTGTTATAGGAAGCGATTGATTGCAGTTATTTATTACAAAGGTTGTGCAACCAAATATTTAGTGGAGGGTGCCAACAATTTTGTCCGGCCTTTTTTTTTGGAGTTTTATGAGAAATTATGTCCAATTCGCCTTTTTTTTTCCCTAAGTTTTTTTTGTTGTTGTGTTGTTCCAATACCCACAATGGAAATAAACACATGTATAGCAAAAGGTGTAATTGTAATAAATTTTCTGGAAGAATTCAATGGAATAATTTCAAGGGTGCCAACACTTTTGGCCATGACTATATGAGGGGTGAAATGTCATTGGTGTTGATACTTTCAGCAATTTCTAATAGTACTAGAGCCAATAGTACTGATACCAACAGGTTTAAAAAGCAATAGTGTACCACTGCAATTAAAACATCATACAGAAAAAGACTAGCACATGACATTCGTTTCAAGTCCTTGCAAAGGACCAGCAGACATTAATTATGTGAAGCAGAAAGGCAATTCCAGCCGCTAAATAGGAAAGGTTCATTACAGGTAGAGCGGTCAGACCATAAGAGGTAGTAATGGCAGATAGTATTTAAATAAGGGCTGAATGCTTTTTCCACAATAATTGGCATTGTGGGTTATAAATAATCTAGTGATAGAGAATGTATGTATGTTGGAGAAAGGTTGAACTTGATGGACTTACCATATTATTCGCTTTATAAGACGCACTTTTGTTCCCCAAAAATTTTGGGGGAAAGTAGGGAGTGCGTCTTATAATCCGAATATACGGATTATATACTGCAGGGTCCAGGGGAGGTGGGATCACAGGCACGCAGAGATGTCACTCTGCTGTGCCGATCACATGACCGGCACAGAGAACCAGGAAGTGCAGGAGGCCGGAGCTCAACCGCACGGAGGGAGACACGAGGGAGGACAGCACTGAAGAAGGTAAGGAAAGACTTTATTTTACTAAAAGCAGCAGCATGGGGGCGATATCTAACACAGGGTGATGTGTGCCATCCACAGAGGGCCATGTGCAGCAATAGAGGGCCGTGTGCCAGCCACAGGGGGCCGTGTGCCAGCCATAGGGGACATGTGGCATCACTGGGGGCTGTGTGCCAGCCACAGGGGGCCGTGTGCCAGCCATAAGGGACGTGTGCCAGCCATAAGGGACGTGTGCCAGTCATAGGGGACGTGTGGCATCACTGGGGGCTGTGTGCCAGCCACAGGGGGCCGTGTACCAGCCACAGGGGGCCGTGTGCCAGCCAGAGGGGGCCGTGTGGCATCACTGGGGGCCGTGTGCCAGTCACAGGGGGCCATCTGCCAGCCATAGGGGACGTATGCCAGCCATAGGGGACATGTGGCATCACTGGGGGCAGTGTGCCAGTCACAGGGGGCCGTGTGCCAGCCATAGGCGCCGTGTGCCAGCCATAGGGGCCGTGTGCCAGCCATAGGGGCCGTGTGCCAGCCATAGGGGACATGTGGCATCACTGGGGGACATGTTCCAGCACAATGGGGCTATATTCAATATAAGGTGGCCATATCCAGATTAAGGGGCTAATTTTAGGATGGGGGTGCTATGAGGGACATATACCCTATATGATTTGTTAGACGGACACTGGCATTCTAAGACGGACCCCATTTATTAAAAAATTCTCTATTCCTTCACCAAATTTGGGGGTGCGTCTTATAATCAGGTGCATCTTATAAAGCGAAAAATACGGTATGTGTTTTTTCAACTTTTATAACAATATATTATTTAAATCAGTTTGTGGGAAATTAACAGAATAACAAAATTGCCATAAAATCAATAAAAGTATGGTGTGTCCAAAGGACGTGCACTGTGATGTAACCCATTATAGTCAATAATATACGTTGCTGGTGTCAGTCATGTGGCACACCATCATTTTTTGTTTTCTGCTCCTAAACTATAACACAAAACAGAAAATATTTTGTGCATATGTGAACCTGGCCTTTTTATTTACATTTCCAGCACAGAAGACGGGACACCAGTATTAATGAACTACATACCTGATACCTCCGCAACAGACACCACACACGAGGCAAGAACTTCTCCGATCCTTGATCATCCGTGCAGCTGAGGCGATAAAGTTGAAACTACAAAAACAGTACATTTTAGTTTGGACTATAATCACGTGGAAATACTATACGAAGGCTAGGATTTTATCCGGAAAGAGTTGGCTCACCAATTTGCTGAAGTAGCTCTGGTTGATCCGTACAGACTCCCCTTTGTAGCGCACACACACCAAGCTGCCATCTTGTTGAACGTCTACTCCTGCCTGGATAGGTAATGCAGGCGTTGTCAGCCGTACGGGGTGGCAGAACGCTCGCTTATCTGGAGAAGGAGCAGCTGCCACTGGCTCTGTAAAATATTATTATTATTATTGCAAAGCAACTTAAACTCTCAAAGGGTTAAAGATACTATAACAAATTCCACAGACACTATCAACACATTTAATGTTGGATTTAGGGCACTGTCAGAGGACGTATAACTCGGTCGACAATCACACGCAATGCTCGAACTGGCCGGCGACTCTCCCGACCTGCATAGAAATACAATACTTGCCGTCTCGCTGGGGTCAAGAGAGCAGCCTGCAAGTCCGAGCATTGCGATGTGATTGTCGTCCGAGATACATGTCCATCTGACTGCTCCCTTAATGTGAAATTCTGCCTCTATTATACATCCTTAGACAAATAACTGGTTATATAGCATAAAGTAGGACTTGCTACAACTGTAATGTATCTAAAACTAACAGAATGAAAACCCCCTGATATTAAAAATTACATTTATTAATCATTACATTGAAAATCCACATACGAAAAACTGCGAAAAATTGCCAAAAAAGGTGTTCAAAAATAAAAATGACCCCAAATAAAAATTAAGGTCAAGCCACAAATAGGAAAAATAAATAAACAAATATGAGGGGCAGTGTTGGCAATGGATTGGTCAGTATTTGAGCCAATATTGCCGACTCTAAAGAGCCCTCACTGTCCCCTACGTAGCAATGGAGTTTGGTTCCCTAATAATGCGACATGGTGCCCCCACTCACCATCGGCTATCCCTAACTATATACGTCCTGTTCCAAACCTGTGAATACTTACAATGAATAAGTAGTGCCAGCACATCAATAAATATATGTACAGTATATATACAAAGAGGGAAGGAATGCTTAGCTTGGGTATATATATAGCAGGTGTTTCTGGAAGGTCCAGTAACTGTAGTGAATCCCCCATGGGGTACCAGTATGACACCTGAGTACCCTGCTTCACGTGACTCGACAGTCAGTATGTGTGTTCCTCAGGAGAACATGGGTCCTTAGTAGGGCAAAATCGCCCACTTATACCAAGGAGGGGATGTGTAGTATAATCGATTATTAAGGTTCATACTATACATTCTCTCTTTATGAGGGCGACTCGGCCCCAATAAGGACCATTGTCCAATTGAGGAACCCACACACTGACGGCAGAAACGCGTCAAGACAGGAGACAGTTGCCAACACTGCCCCTCTTTTTTAATTATTCATTTTTCCTATTTGTGGCTGGACCTTAATTTCACTTGGGGTCATGGTAATGTTATTTTTTGACCCTTTTTTGGCACTTTCACAGTTTTTATGTATGTGGATTTTAATGTGCAGAGATCATGTGAGTGCTGACCACTCCTAGAAGGGCTACCTTGAGAAGTGTGGCACCCATGTTTAGGAGACAAAAATAGGGGACCCTAAAACACTATCAGTGGTGGAATAAAACAAAAAAAAAACAAAGCAAAAAAAAAAAAGAAGAAGAAGACACCAACAGCATATCCCATCACATGGTAAATTTGATTCTTGGATTCTTGGACTGGAGGCTGGCTTTCATGAACATATTATAAAGAGCGGTAACAAAATCCATTGTTCACAGGAAATTCTTCATCAATTACCACTAAATACAATATAGAATTGCACTTTTCTTGTACTAGTTGTAAACGTTTGAGTCACCATGTACTATGAACACAGGTCACTGGCCATACCAGAAATTTAACCAACTAATAATAAAAAAATAAAATATACTGTATATATTTTTTTTTCAATATCTCACTCAAAACAAGAATTTCAAAATTCTGTGTTTCACAGAACATGTTTTTAACCCATAACATGAAAGTAACGTTAATAATACAACTGAAATCAAGCAGCCCCACATAAAGGACACTGTCACCACCATGTTTCATTGTAGATACGTCACCATTGCAACGACATACAGTTTTGAAGCCAGTCATTCCAAAAACATTTATCTTGGTCTGATCACCTCAGAGTATACAGTCCCATTAGTCTTCATATTTTTCAGAATGGGCCCTTGCACGTTGCAGGCAGTTTTTTTTGTGCATTGGCATTAGGAGAGGCTTTCTTTATGGAGGACACGAAGACAAAGAAAAATGCATGGTGCCTACAGTGAAACATGGTGGTGGCAGTGTCCTTATGCTGGGCTGCATGATATTGGTGTCATGGAGCTACATTTCATTGATTGTATCATGAGTTCACAGATGTTCTGCTGTATACTGAAAGAGAAGATGCTACCATCAGTCTTTGCTCTTGGTAGACGTGAACTTTTCCAAACAGGACAATGATGCAAAGCAAAGCACACATATGTTAAATTTCTGAAGAACAAGGTGAAAATGATTCAGTGGCCAAGTATGTCTCCTGATTTGAATTCAACTGAACACAAAACAAGTTGAGTATCAGCACCACCCAGCATCCAGGGTCTAAAAGATGTTGTTCTTTGAGAATGAAAAAAGATAGATGTTGCAATATGTTGCCAACTTCTTCATTCCATACCTAGGAGACTTGGTGCTGTCCTTAAAAATGGTGGTCAAACAAAATACTGAATGCAGTAGTTTTTGATGTGGAATGAATTAATTTGAGCATCAACTAATCTGAGTAAACAGAAGATTTTATAATGAAATCCTATTATTAACCTTACTTTCATATTATGGGTTAAAAAAATGTTCTATGAAACGGTCTTATCAAAATTTGAAAAATCGATCTTGTGTTCTGTGAGATAATCTTACTTTTCAAAGGGGCTGTTCTTGTGTATGCCGAGCACTGTGTATATTTCTATATCAGCCTAATAAGACATTGTCTGAAACTGAATACTTTGTGCTCTCTTCTTTAGATTCACAAACTTATGGAATAATCCCAATGACTACAGTATTTCAGATAAAGTCAGCGCTAGCACTCAATCACCATTATACATGAATGCATTTTTCAGAGGAAGCTTTGCTTTACACTATAATGATCATTTTTTTTACATTGTACGCTTAATCTCTCCATGCTGACTGCTGTATGTAGGCCAAAGATTCCTCTAGTGTAGAGCGGGGTAAACCTAAATGGAATATATGGATGTCAGATGCAGAGGCGCACTGGCAGAGCACTTTACTGAAAGCACCTAATGCTGCGTAATGGAGATTTATGGGGTGGGAACAGGTGCATAAGTCACCAGTGGGAGCATTTACACTCCACCGATTATTAAAAAGCTAAAAGTGTAGTTCCTCAGTCTGCTGAGCAACTGTATCTTATCCTGAGTACATGTGGCAGATGCAGCCAGTGTTACGTAACAGGATTATGGTATTTGATAGCATCTTATCTGCAATTTGTCACTACATGTTCAGCGTGACCTCTTTGTGCTTTCCTACTTTGATTCACGGGTCTGATCTTGCTGACATCAATTTGTCTGTTGCTCTATAAACGTAGTGGCGATTCCTATATAACCATATGGATCTCGAACGCTAACCCCTTAGGCCTTGTGTGCACTAGGCGTTTTTGCTGCGTTTTTAGCGGCGTTTTTTACCGCGTTTTTGCACTCAAAACGCAGTGACATTGCTTCCCCAGCAATGTCTATGAGTTTTCATTTTTGCTGGCAGCACACAGCGTTTTTTTGTAGCTGCGTTTTTGTGGTGACCACAAAAACGCAGCATGTCAATTATTTCTGCGTTTTTCACTGCGTTTTTCACCCATTGACTTCCATGAGATGTTCAAAAACGCATACAGCTGCGTTGCTATGACTAAAAACGCAGCTATAAAACGCAAGGGGCGGGTACTAAAGTGACGTGTACAGGAAGAGGTTTCCTTCTGTTGGTAAACACAGAAGCGTGAATCCTCCCGGTACCGCCACCGCTGCTTCCACAACCCGCCCGGTGCCATGTCAGCTCCCGTGCGGCGCCATGTCTAAGCGGGAGGTGGAGGCAGCGGCGAAAACAAAAGTGAACAGTAGAAAAAAAAATGTCATACTCACCTGTCTGCAGGGTCCCGGTGCCTGGCGGTGATCACCTGATGCGGTCACCTGACGCATCAGCTGATCGTAATTCTCGCGGTGACGCCGGCTTTTTAGCGCCCGGCCGGCTTAACTTATCAGCTGATCCTGCCGTCAGTAGACTTCATCAGCTGATTACCGGCAGCTCCTGCAGCGATGGGACAGGATCAGACTCTCATCCGATCGCTCCAGGAGCTACCGGTAATCAGCACGGACGTGACTCAGTATTTTTTTTTTCCTACTGATGCATCAGCTGATTGTATAAAAGTCGTTTATACAATCAGCTGCTGTGTGATGTGATTCACGTCCTTGATCCTGACACATCATCTGATCGCTTTGCCTTCCAGCAAACCGATCAGATGATATTGGATCCGGATTGAACGGCGCGGGACCCTTGACCAAGGATTAGGGTGGCTTTGTACGTTGCAACATCGCACGTGCGATGTCGGTAGGGGCAAATCGAAAGTGACGAACATCCGGCGTAGATGATACGATTAACGAGCGCAAAAGCGTCATTATCGTATCATCGGTGCAGGCTCCGACTTTTTCATGATTACGCTGCCGCGACAGGTACGATGTAGTTCCTCGTTCCTGCGGCAGCACACATCGCTGTGTGTAAAGCCGCAGGAGCGAGGAACCTCACCTTACCTGCCGCCGGCGGCTATACGGAAGGAAGGAGGTGGGCGGGATGTTTACATCCTGCTCATCTCCGCCCCTCCGCCGCTATTGGCCGCCTGCCGTGTGACATCGCTATACGGAAAAAACTGTGGAAAAACAAGCGCATAGGGTCTTACCCCAATATGTGAGGGGTGGGGGTGGGGGAGTAAAACTACTCACCAGATGTAGTTGTGAGAAGCCACAACTACTGTAATCGCATGTATCACACAATCCAAGGCTGCAGCCACCAAAACGGTAGATAACAGAGAGCACAAGAGAGTGGTGTTTAATGCCGCGCCAATAGATCACTTCAGATGATGTTCAGACCAGTGTTACTTTATTGTTTTCCAGGTCAACGCGTTTCTGGGGCATCTGCCCCCTTCATCAGGACCACCAAAGAAACAGATACATCCAATCTGTCTAGTACAGACAATGTATACAATATATAGACACATTGACGTCACAGGCACAACCCCTAAAGAAAAAAACGAGCGGGAAAGACTGCCACGTTGCATGGAATGACGTCAAAAGAAAAAAAAAAAAAAAAAAAAAAAAAAAAAACACTTAACAAAACAAAAAATTTTTTTGAATAAAGATTAATCCCTATTTGACATGTATTAACATATATTTCCTTATACAGGGATCCATATTATTTTACATATTTGTCAAAAGAATAAATATATATATATATATGTGCGTGAAAAAAGACAAATAAAGAAAAGTGTGTAAAACCATTCATCCGCAATAGTGCGTGAAATAAATACGTGTATGCCCATGGAAATTAAACTTGTCTTATACGCCGGACAAGTCAGCGATTACCCAAGGGAGGGATGAGAACCCTCGTTGTAATATGTGTGTTCCACTTTAGACATTTCAAAGCCACGGCATTATAACCTGCCGCCACCTGTGCTTTTACATCTTTCAACCACCACCATGAAACAGCAGGTGCAGTGTGCCTAGCGAAAGAACTACAGAGATTCAGAAGAACCGCTTCTGATCTGTGAACTCAGACCGCAGTTCAACCCAGGACAAGACCGTGGGAAAAAGAGCCAAAGAGCATGCGCCGAAGCAAAGTACAGGTAATGAGCCGGCACAAGTTCACGGGAGTGCAGGAGCGTGGGAACCAAAACCATTACGCATGCTCAGCCAATCTCATTAATAAACGCCCTGCAACAACCTATAGAACCCGTACACCCTCAGACTTTGAGCCGACCATGAGATTACTCATGATCGCGCTAAGAACATACTAGGGTCAAAGAAACCACCAAACTAACAATAGAGATTTAAAAGCACCTTGCCTGTGAACCGGCGAGGATCAAAAAAACCCCCGTGTGGGACGAACAGATAGAATATGGTACAACCTTAAAAATCAGGGTATTTAACCAACATATAAATATAAAACATTTGCATAAGAAACCATAAATATACACATATACAAAAGTAAAACTGGTGGTCCACTAAAATCGATACACAGAATTTATAACAATAAAAACAGATTAAAATCGCCTACAAAAGCATAAAACATACACCAAACAAATATTAAAATACATCAGTGAAACAGGTCTGTGACCTCATTGAGGCCATGGGGTTTTAAAGTATTAAGTTTATAAATCCAGTACGTTTCTTTTTTATTTAGGGTCTCCATCCTGTTTGCAACTGACAACGGTACATGCTCAATAGGGGTCACTTTCAAGGCGATTTTCTTGTCATGGCAAATGGTGGTATGACGGGACAAACCATGTAACATATACCCTATTTTAATATTATGTCTATGAGAATTGATACGGTTATGGAGGGCTTGGATCGTCCTCCCCACATACCGTTTGTCACAGTCACATTCAATCAGATATATCACATAGTCCGATTGACACGTGAGATGTCCTCGTATACCAAACTCAATACCTCCAGGATCACATCCGAAGCTAACCCGCCCGTGCTGGATGGACCTGCAACAAAGGCAGTTTTTGGTCATACATTTATATGATCCCATGGGTTTGTTTGTCCCTACACAACTGGGGGGACCCCTTAACCTGCTCGGAGCCAGCTGGTTCTTAATCGTCATGGCCCTACGAAAGGTCACCCCCGGTCGGGATGGCAGAACGCCCTTAAGGTAAGGGTCATTACATATTACTGGCCAATGTTTTCTTAAAATCCCCTTAATGACCTCTCCATCACAGCTAAACGTGGTTAAAAAGTTGGATGAAAAACTACCGTTGGTGGGGGTGAGTACCGCTCTACCAGATCCATTGTCACCATCACGGCTCAAGAAGGCATATCAAGAAGCTAGAGGCCAAGGACGGAAATTGAGCCTTGATGGTGACAATGGATCTGGTAGAGCGGTACTCACCCCCACCAACGGTAGTTTTTCATCCAACTTTTTAACCACGTTTAGCTGTGATGGAGAGGTCATTAAGGGGATTTTAAGAAAACATTGGCCAGTAATATGTAATGACCCTTACCTTAAGGGCGTTCTGCCATCCCGACCGGGGGTGACCTTTCGTAGGGCCATGACGATTAAGAACCAGCTGGCTCCGAGCAGGTTAAGGGGTCCCCCCAGTTGTGTAGGGACAAACAAACCCATGGGATCATATAAATGTATGACCAAAAACTGCCTTTGTTGCAGGTCCATCCAGCACGGGCGGGTTAGCTTCGGATGTGATCCTGGAGGTATTGAGTTTGGTATACGAGGACATCTCACGTGTCAATCGGACTATGTGATATATCTGATTGAATGTGACTGTGACAAACGGTATGTGGGGAGGACGATCCAAGCCCTCCATAACCGTATCAATTCTCATAGACATAATATTAAAATAGGGTATATGTTACATGGTTTGTCCCGTCATACCACCATTTGCCATGACAAGAAAATCGCCTTGAAAGTGACCCCTATTGAGCATGTACCGTTGTCAGTTGCAAACAGGATGGAGACCCTAAATAAAAAAGAAACGTACTGGATTTATAAACTTAATACTTTCAAACCCCATGGCCTCAATGAGGTCACAGACCTGTTTCACTGATGTATTTTAATATTTGTTTGGTGTATGTTTTATGCTTTTGTAGGCGATTTTAATCTGTTTTTATTGTTATAAATTCTGTGTATCGATTTTAGTGGACCACCAGTTTTACTTTTGTATATGTGTATATTTATGGTTTCTTATGCAAATGTTTTATATTTATATGTTGGTTAAATACCCTGATTTTTAAGGTTGTACCATATTCTATCTGTTCGTCCCACACGGGGGTTTTTTTGATCCTCGCCGGTTCACAGGCAAGGTGCTTTTAAATCTCTATTGTTAGTTTGGTGGTTTCTTTGACCCTAGTATGTTCTTAGCGCGATCATGAGTAATCTCATGGTCGGCTCAAAGTCTGAGGGTGTACGGGTTCTATAGGTTGTTGCAGGGCGTTTATTAATGAGATTGGCTGAGCATGCGTAATGGTTTTGGTTCCCACGCTCCTGCACTCCCGTGAACTTGTGCCGGCTCATTACCTGTACTTTGCTTCGGCGCATGCTCTTTGGCTCTTTTTCCCACGGTCTTGTCCTGGGTTGAACTGCGGTCTGAGTTCACAGATCAGAAGCGGTTCTTCTGAATCTCTGTAGTTCTTTCGCTAGGCACACTGCACCTGCTGTTTCATGGTGGTGGTTGAAAGATGTAAAAGCACAGGTGGCGGCAGGTTATAATGCCGTGGCTTTGAAATGTCTAAAGTGGAACACACATATTACAACGAGGGTTCTCATCCCTCCCTTGGGTAATCGCTGACTTGTCCGGCGTATAAGACAAGTTTAATTTCCATGGGCATACACGTATTTATTTCACGCACTATTGCGGATGAATGGTTTTACACACTTTTCTTTATTTGTCTTTTTTCACGCACATATATATATATATATTTATTCTTTTGACAAATATGTAAAATAATATGGATCCCTGTATAAGGAAATATATGTTAATACATGTCAAATAGGGATTAATCTTTATTCAAAAAATTTTTTTGTTTTGTTAAGTGTTTTTTTTTTTTTTTTCTTTTGACGTCATTCCATGCAACGTGGCAGTCTTTCCCGCTCGTTTTTTTCTTTAGGGGTTGTGCCTGTGACGTCAATGTGTCTATATATTGTATACATTGTCTGTACTAGACAGATTGGATGTATCTGTTTCTTTGGTGGTCCTGATGAAGGGGGCAGATGCCCCAGAAACGCGTTGACCTGGAAAACAATAAAGTAACACTGGTCTGAACATCATCTGAAGTGATCTATTGGCGCGGCATTAAACACCACTCTCTTGTGCTCTGTGTGACATCGCTATGACGCCGCACGACCCGCCCCCTTAATAAGGAGGCGGGTCGCCGGCCAAAGCGACGGTCGCAGGGCAGGTGAGTGCATGTGAAGCTGGCGTAGCGATAATTTTCGCTACGCCAGCTATCACAATATATCGTACCTGCGACGGGGGCGGGGACTATAGCGTGCGACATCACAGCATCGGCTTGCGATGTCGCAACGTGCAAAGCCCACCTTACTGTGGAGGGGGTTCTTTATTTCAATAAAGATGGAGTCACTAATTGTGTTGTGTTTTATTTCTAATAAAAATATTTTTCTGTGTGTTGTGTTTTTTTTTTATATCTTTACTAGAAATTCATGGTGGCCATGTCTAATATTGGCGTGACATCATGAATTTCGGGCTTAGGGCCAGCTGACAATATACAGCTAGCCCTAACCCCATTATTACCCAGCGAGCCACCCGACATCAGGGCAGCTGGAAGAGTTGGATACAGCGCCAGAGGATGGTGCTTCTATGAAAGCACCATTTTCTGGGGTGGCTGCGGACTGCAATTCGAAGCGGGGGTGCCCAGAAAGCATAGGCACCCTGCACTGTGGATTCCAATCCCCAGCTGCCTAGTTGTACCTGGCTTGACTCAAAAATTGGGCGAAGCCCACGTCATTTTTTTTTTAAAATTATTTCTTGAAATTCATGAAATGAAAAAAAAAATAATAAATAAATAAAAAAAATAAAAAGAAGGGGCTTCCCTATATTTTTGATTGCCAGACGGGTACAAATAGGCAGCTGGGGGTTGGGGGCAGCCCGTACCTGCCTGCTGTACCTGGCTAGCATACAAATTGCCAGACGGGTACAAATAGGCAGCTGGGGGTTGGGGGCAGCCCGTACCTGCCTGCTGTACCTGGCTAGCATACAAAAATATAGCGAAGCCCATGTCTTTTTTTTTTTTTGGGGCAAAAAACTCCTGCATACAGTCCTGGATGGAGGATGCTGAGCCTTGTAGTTCTGCAGCTGCTGTCTGCTCTCCTGCATACACTAGTTCTGCAGCTGTCAGCTCTCCTGCATACAATGAAGAACATATTGAAGAAGGAAATGACATCAGATCTTTTTTTTTTTTTTCATCAACAATCTTTAATGGCATTGTTCACTGATTAAAACGCAGTGAACAAAAACTCAACAAAAACGCAATAAAACGCGGTAAAAACGCATGCGTTTTTGCCGCAGGTGCGTTTTTTAAGACAAAAACGCACATAAAAACGCAGCGTGAAAAAAACGCCTAGTGCGCCCATACCCTTAAAGAAAGAATGGGGAAAAATGTCTTGGTGCAGTTATGTGTATGTTTATCCTGTAAACCTGATAAAAATAATGACTACACTGTTTGTACCTGGCCTAAGAGAAGCAATCACATCTAACATGTCTATCCATAACTGAATAAAGACTGATTAAATATATTGTAAATCTAGAATTTATTCCCCTGGGAATGTAGGATGCAATCTCATATATGTAGATCATATAACAGTGATCTAATACTTTGTCTCCAGGATATTTATCAGTGTTTGGGATAAAGCAAAAAATGCTACGACACAGGCCTAATTTTTACATTACTTTTCTTTATGCGGATATTAGAATTAATGTAGAGAGAAAAAAAAGGAAATACGTGTCTATTTTTCATATTTATTTTTTTAAACTGGTCATTGCTATAAACAGCAATTGGTTCTGGCGGTAGCTTATTTTTTTAATTTATTTCATACATTGTACCCCCCATCATCAACCCGCACTATAAGCTCTTAAAAGACCTTTGGGGATAATTTCAACATTTAAATCCATTTTAATTTTGCTGAATTCTCCTGTAATTGGGGCTGGTATATCAGCCCCCGGTGAAACAGAAATCAAGCCTCCTGCTTGAACTGCAGAGCTGATCTGGGCAAGGATCCAGCAGCACCTGCTCCTTATCTTGTACTTGGTAATCACATGGTTGCTGGGTCCGGAGAAGGAAGCATGGTCAGTGTTTCCAATACTGTATATGTAGTGCTGTGTATAAGGGAGGGATGGTAAAAAAACAAACTGACTGTGCCTGAGAGATGGCTCCCCACTCCTGAACAATGTCAGGCAACTGCTTAGGCCCCTTTCACACATCAGTTTTTTGCCGTCAGTCACAATCTGTTGGCTCGACGTATCCGTCGCAGATTGTGGAAAAACTGATGCGACGGATCTGTCGCATCAGTTTTTTCAGCTTAAATGTTATATATACAGTGTTTTTGCACCCCATCTGAGCACTCTCAGTTAAAAAAACTGATCCGTCGCCAGATTCCGTCATTTGACGGATCCTGTGACCATAGGCTTCCACTCTACCAAACGACAGACTGCAACGGATCAGTCGCTGTCCGTTTTATCAACGTAGACAAAAAACATTACTTTAGCCGTTGTCTCCGCCGATGGACAAAGAATTTTCGACGGATCTGTCGAACGACGGATGAATCTTGTCGCAATTCATCACTAATACAAGTCTATGAGAAGAAAATAAAAAAAAGATTCAGCAGCATCAGTCGTCGGATCCTTTTTTCCCCAAATTCAACGGATTGTGACTGATGGCAAAAAACTGATGTGTGAAAGGGGCCTTATTCTACAACAATGTTCTAAAACGTCATTGCAGAGTTAGATGTGGACCACCCAGACATTTACTGTCTAGGGGCAGTCCACAGGCAACTAAGCAATGCAGCGATGTAGTGCTTTGGGGGGGATTTGGATTGACACAAAGTCCCTTAAAAGCACAGCACCAGAAAGAAACTAGAACAGGAGGTGAAAGGAGAGTAGTTTTACGCTTTTAAAGGGTTATGCTCATCTCATGAAAAGTGCAACCACTCCGCTGCCTCCCAGCTTCCTGGAGGTGGTGCGATCCTGAAGATTGACAGTTCCGGCCTGTGGCATGGTTCAGTCCAAACTGTGCTCTGTCAGAAGGTGCTATATGAGGCACCTTTCCCTTTACAGCAGGGGTGGGGAACCTCCGGCCCGCCATGACCTTTTATGTGGCCCCCGGGCAGATTCCCGGGGGAGGCAGTGCTCGTGCTGTCACCGCAGTTTGCTGCCGCCGGCCCTTTAAATCCACACATTGCTGTTTGTGCTGCAATGTGTTCTCCCGTCGGCCAGTGCCAATTGTGGGCGGGTCCACAGCAGCCTCTAGCCTTGTGTGTCCGCCCCCTGCCCTCCGGAGATCAGTGCCTGCCTTCTCCTTCTGATGCAGTGTGTCCGGCTCCTGCACTCCGGTGATGTGAGTGCAATGCTGCTGTGAGTCCAGCGCCGACCCTCTGCTGCTATGTGCCCTGCCCAATGCTTTGTGCCTCCCCACACCAGTTCTGTAAACCCTCTCCCCCAGAGTTGCATGAAACTCTCAGCGCAGTGTGGCCCCCAATGTCCTGTGTGCACCCCTCCCCCAGTCCTGTGTGCAGCCCCCCCAATGTCCTGTGTGCAGCCCATCACCCAGTAGTCCTGTTTGCACCCCCCCAATCCTGTGTGCACCCCTCCCCCAGTCCTGTGTGCAGCCCCCCAATGTCCTGTGTGCACCCCCACACAATCCTATGTGCAGCCCATCACCCAGTCCTGTGTGCACCCCCCAGTCCTGTGTGCACCCCCTCAGTCCTGTGTGCACCCCCCCAGTCCTGTGTGCACCCCCCCCAGTCCTGTGTGCACCCCCCCCAGTCCTGTGTGCACCCCCCCAGTCCTGTGTGCACCCCCCCAGTCCTGTGTGCAGCCCCCCCCAGTCCTGTGTGCAGCCCCCCCCAGTCCTGTGTGCAGCCCCCCCCAGTCCTGTGTGCAGCCCCCCCCAGTCCTGTGTGCACCCCCCCCCAGTCCTGTGTGCACCCCCCCAGTCCTGTGTGCAGCCCCCCCCAGTCCTGTGTGCAGCCCCCCCCAGTCCTGTTTGCAGCCCCCCAGTCCTGTGTGCAGGCCCCCCAGTCCTGTGTGCAGGCCCCCCAGTCGTGTGTACAGCCCCCCCAGTCGTGTGTACAGCCCCCCCAGTCGTGTGTGCAGCCCCCCCAGTCGTGTGTGCAGGCCCCCCAGTGATGTCTGTGCAGCCCCCCCCAGTGATGTCTGTGCAGCCCCCCCCAGTGATGTCTGTGCCTCCCCCCCAGTGATGTCTGTGCCTCCCCCCAGTGATGTCTGTGCCTCCCCCCCAGTGATGTCTGTGCCTCCCCCCCAGTGATGTCTGTGCCTCCCCCCCAGTGATGTCTGTGCCTCCCCCCCAGTGATGTCTGTGCCTCCCCCCAGTGATGTCTGTGCCTCCCCCCCAGTGATGTCTGTGCCTCCCCCCCAGTGATGTCTGTGCCTCCCCCCCAGTGATGTCTGTGCCTCCCCCCCAGTGATGTCTGTGCCTCCCCCCCAGTGATGTCTGTGCCTCCCCCCCAGTGATGTCTGTGCCTCCCCCCCAGTGATGTCTGTGCCTCCCCCCCAGTGATGTCTGTGCCTCCCCCCCAGTGATGTCTGTGCCTCCCCCCCAGTGATGTCTGTGCCTCCCCCCCAGTGATGTCTGTGCCTCCCCCCCAGTGATGTCTGTGCCTCCCCCCCAGTGATGTCTGTGCCTCCCCCCCAGTGATGTCTGTGCCTCCCCCCCAGTGATGTCTCTGCCTCCCCCCCAGTGATGTCTGTGCCTCCCCCCCAGTGATGTCTGTGCCTCCCCACAGTGATGTCTGTGCCTCCCCACAGTGATGTCTGTGCCTCCCCACAGTGATGTCTGTGCCTCCCCACAGTGATGTCTGTGCCTCCCACAGTGATGTCTGTGCCTCCCCACAGTGATGTCTGTGCCTTCCCCACAGTGATGTCTGTGCCTCCCCCCAGTGATGTCTGTGCCTCCCCCCCAGTGATGTCTGTGCCTCCCCCCCAGTGATGTCTGTGCCTCCCCACAGTGATGTCTGTGCCTCCCCACAGTGATGTCTGTGCCTCCCCACAGTGATGTCTGTGCCTCCCCACAGTGATGTCTGTGCCTCCCCACAGTGATGTCTGTGCCTCCCCCACAGTGATGTCTGTGCCTCCCCCCCAGTGATGTCTGTGCCTCCCCCCAGTGATGTCTGTGCCTCCCCCCAGTGATGTCTGTGCCTCCCCCCCAGTGATGTCTGTGCCTCCCCCCCAGTGATGTCTGTGCCTCCCCCCCAGTGATGTCTGTGCCTCCCCACAGTGATGTCTGTGCCTCCCCCACAGTGATGTCTGTGCCTCCCCCACAGTGATGTCTTTGCCTTCCCCACAGTGATGTCTGTGCCTTCCCCACAGTGATGTCTGTGCCTCCCCACAGTGATGTCTGTGCCTCCCCACAGTGATGTCTGTGCCTCCCCACAGTGATGTCTGTGCCTTCCCCACAGTGGTGTCTGTGCCTTCCCCACAGTGGTGTCTGTGCCTCCCCACAGTGGTGTCTGTGCCTCCCCACAGTGGTGTCTGTGCCTCCCCACAGTGGTGTCTGTGCCTCCCCACAGTGGT